>NC_086447.1:755456444-755513944 GCF_028390025.1 Pseudophryne corroboree
TATATTGCATAAATCTGGCTCTGGTACTAGCCAGTGCCTCCTGAGCCATTTACCTTACCGCACGTCCCTGACACACACACACACACACACACACACACACACACACACACACACACTCAGCATGACAGAGCCCCAGCTCCCAGCAGCAGGATTTCCAGAAACATGGCAGCGCCTGTGTGAGTAGTGTCAAAGTCAAAAATATTATAGGCACACTCATCACGTACAAACATCACACAGATGGCCTCCGTGCGCGTACTTGTTCTGCTGTGCGTACACATACACGCAAGCTACGTATAACCGCTCACGCGGTCTTGCGTGTTAGCACGTGGTATGAGTAAATACAGTAACATACGCATTCGCACGGAAAAGCCATCAAAAGCCATATTCAATATTTTAGCCATATAATGCATAAATCACACACTGTCTGTACATCCTTCTAATATCAAGTTACTGGTCACACATAAATTATTCTCCTAGAAACTCAAGCACAATGTACCAGACTGACTTGTTTACGCAAAGCTTTGTAATCCTATGGTATAACATTCATAGTCTAAACTCTTGGAAATAAATATATATATATATATATATATATATATATATATTTATTTTCCTAATAAATTGTAATAGCAGGAATATGTATGTATGTGTGTATATATATCTATATATATATCTATATATATATATATATATATATATATCTTGAGGATGGAAATGGATAATCATATCATGTGTGGGATCATGTTGTTCAGGGTCATATAAGCAGTAATCTGGCAGGTATGAGAATATTGTCACATATTGCAACAATAAGTTATTAATAATACCAGGTTTATGTATGATTCATGTGATGGGTTTAACTGGTCATGGTGCGGGAACTCAGATGCAAACAACAGAAATCACATCTCAAGACTTAGCCATCGCCCAAGCTTGAGCTGACCAATGATCCCCAGTGCACAGGATATGTCCCACCCCCGAACCAATGGAACAAGAGCATACAGTGTCTATTGTTTCATGAACTGAACAAATGTATAAAAAGCCAAGCTGCCTTGCCGGCCACACATTCTCTGAAAGTCATCTATCTTGATTGACCGAGGACCGGGACCGGGTGGCGCTTGCGAACAAACGTATGTATCATTGATTGTAGCCTGTATCTCTTATTGTGATTGTATTATTATTGTAACCCCCTGTTAGTAAATAACTGTTGGTGGGTCGGACCCCAACATATTTAAATACAATTGGTGTCGTGTTCTTTTCCTGCTAGGGGTTATAAAGTGTATTCCGCCTCACGTTTAGCTACTCCATGCTTACAGCATGACGGCGTGCTTACGCAATGTGTACATATCTGTTAGGGGTTACACACACACGCTTAGTGGTCACAGCGACCTGCACAAATATAAGTCTAAGGTAATGCTTTTTCTGTCCTGTAAGATAATCAGCTTTATCAGTAGTGACCGCCCTCCTAATATAATCTGGCCCTGGTGTCTGTCATTTTAACGGGCTTTTAACTAGAGATGAGCGGGTTCGGTTTCTCTGAATCCGAACCCGCCAGAACTTCATGTTTTTTTTCACGGGTCCGAGCGACTCGGATCTTCCCGCCTTGCTCGGTTAACCCGAGCGCGCCCGAACGTCATCATGACGCTGTCGGATTCTCGCGAGGCTCGGATTCTATCGCGAGACTCGGATTCTATATAAGGAGCCGCGCGTCGCCGCCATTTTCACACGTGCATTGAGATTGATAGGGAGAGGACGTGGCTGGCGTCCTCTCCGTTTAGAATTAGAATAGATTAGAGAGACACTTGATTTACTAATTTTGGGGAGCATTAGGAGTACTCAGTAGTGTACAGTGCAGAGTTTTGCTGATAGTGACCAGTGACCACCACTTTTATTTATAATCCGTTCTCTGCCTGAAAAAAGCGATACACAGCACACAGTGACTCAGTCACATACCATATCTGTGTGCACTGCTCAGGCTCAGGCCAGTGTGCTGCATCATCTATATATATTATATATCTGTCTGACTGCTCAGCTCACACAGCTTATAATTGTGGGGGAGACTGGGGAGCACTACTGCAGTGCCAGTTATAGGTTATAGCAGGAGCCAGGAGTACATAATATTATATTAAAATTAAACAGTGCACACTTTTGCTGCAGGAGTGCCACTGCCAGTGTGACTAGTGACCAGTGACCTGAACACCAGTATATAATATTAGTAGTATACTATCTCTTTATCAACCAGTCTATATTAGCAGCAGACACAGTACAGTGCGGTAGTTCACGGCTGTGGCTACCTCTGTGTCGGCACTCGGCAGCCCGTCCATAATTGTATATACCAGTGACCTAACCGTGGTTTTTTTTTCTTTCTTTATACATACATACTAGTTACGAGTATACTATCTCTTTATCAACCAGTCTATATATTAGCAGCAGACACAGTACAGTGCGGTAGTTCACGGCTGTGGCTACCTCTGTGTCGGCACTCGGCAGCCCGTCCATAATTGTATATACCACCTAACCGTGGTTTTTTTTTCTTTCTTTATACATACATACTAGTTACGAGTATACTATCTCTTTATCAACCAGTCTATATATTAGCAGCAGACACAGTACAGTGCGGTAGTTCACGGCTGTGGCTACCTCTGTGTCGGCACTCGGCAGCCCGTCCATAATTGTATATACCACCTAACCGTGGTTTTTTTTTCTTTCTTTATACATACATACTAGTTACGAGTATACTATCTCTTTATCAAACAGTCTATATATTAGCAGCAGACACAGTACAGTGCGGTAGTTCACGGCTGTGGCTACCTCTGTGTCGGCACTCGGCAGCCCGTCCATAATTGTATATACCACCTAACCGTGGTTTTTTTTTCTTTCTTTATACATACATACTAGTTACGAGTATACTATCTCTTTATCAACCAGTCTATATATTAGCAGCAGACACAGTACAGTGCGGTAGTTCACGGCTGTGGCTACCTCTGTGTCGGCACTCGGCAGCCCGTCCATAATTGTATATACCAGTGACCTAACCGTGGTTTTTTTTTCTTTCTTTATACATACATACTAGTTACGAGTATACTATCTCTTTATCAACCAGTCTATATATTAGCAGCAGACACAGTACAGTGCGGTAGTTCACGGCTGTGGCTACCTCTGTGTCGGCACTCGGCAGCCCGTCCATAATTGTATATACCACCTAACCGTGGTTTTTTTTTCTTTCTTTATACATACATACTAGTTACGAGTATACTATCTCTTTATCAACCAGTCTATATATTAGCAGCAGACACAGTACAGTGCGGTAGTTCACGGCTGTGGCTACCTCTGTGTCGGCACTCGGCAGCCCGTCCATAATTGTATATACCAGTGACCTAACCGTGGTTTTTTTTTCTTTCTTTATACATACATACTAGTTACGAGTATACTATCTCTTTATCAACCAGTCTATATATTAGCAGCAGACACAGTACAGTGCGGTAGTTCACGGCTGTGGCTACCTCTGTGTCGGCACTCGGCAGCCCGTCCATAATTGTATATACCACCTAACCGTGGTTTTTTTTTCTTTCTTTATACATACATACTAGTTACGAGTATACTATCTCTTTATCAACCAGTCTATATATTAGCAGCAGACACAGTACAGTGCGGTAGTTCACGGCTGTGGCTACCTCTGTGTCGGCACTCGGCAGCCCGTCCATAATTGTATATACCACCTAACCGTGGTTTTTTTTTCTTTCTTTATACATACATACTAGTTACGAGTATACTATCTCTTTATCAACCAGTCTATATATTAGCAGCAGACACAGTACAGTGCGGTAGTTCACGGCTGTGGCTACCTCTGTGTCGGCACTCGGCAGCCCGTCCATAATTGTATATACCACCTAACCGTGGTTTTTTTTTCTTTCTTTATACATACATACTAGTTACGAGTATACTATCTCTTTATCAACCAGTCTATATATTAGCAGCAGACACAGTACAGTGCGGTAGTTCACGGCTGTGGCTACCTCTGTGTCGGCACTCGGCAGCCCGTCCATAATTGTATATACCAGTGACCTAACCGTGGTTTTTTTTTCTTTCTTTATACATACATACTAGTTACGAGTGTACTATCTCTTTATCAACCAGTCTATATATTAGCAGCAGACACAGTACAGTGCGGTAGTTCACGGCTGTGGCTACCTCTGTGTCGGCACTCGGCAGCCCGTCCATAATTGTATATACCACCTAACCGTGGTTTTTTTTTCTTTCTTTATACATACATACTAGTTACGAGTATACTATCTCTTTATCAACCAGTCTATATATTAGCAGCAGACACAGTACAGTGCGGTAGTTCACGGCTGTGGCTACCTCTGTGTCGGCACTCGGCAGCCCGTCCATAATTGTATATACCAGTGACCTAACCGTGGTTTTTTTTTCTTTCTTTATACATACATACTAGTTACGAGTATACTATCTCTTTATCAACCAGTCTATATATTAGCAGCAGACACAGTACAGTGCGGTAGTTCACGGCTGTGGCTACCTCTGTGTCGGCACTCGGCAGCCCGTCCATAATTGTATATACCACCTAACCGTGGTTTTTTTTTCTTTCTTTATACATACATACTAGTTACGAGTATACTATCTCTTTATCAACCAGTCTATATATTAGCAGCAGACACAGTACAGTGCGGTAGTTCACGGCTGTGGCTACCTCTGTGTCGGCACTCGGCAGCCCGTCCATAATTGTATATACCACCTAACCGTGGTTTTTTTTTCTTTCTTTATACATACATACTAGTTACGAGTATACTATCTCTTTATCAACCAGTCTATATATTAGCAGCAGACACAGTACAGTGCGGTAGTTCACGGCTGTGGCTACCTCTGTGTCGGCACTCGGCAGCCCGTCCATAATTGTATACTAGTATCCAATCCATCCATCTCCATTGTTTACCTGAGGTGCCTTTTAGTTGTGCCTATTAAAATATGGAGAACAAAAATGTTGAGGTTCCAAAATTAGGGAAAGATCAAGATCCACTTCCACCTCGTGCTGAAGCTGCTGCCACTAGTCATGGCCGAGACGATGAAATGCCAGCAACGTCGTCTGCCAAGGCCGATGCCCAATGGCATAGTACAGAGCATGTCAAAACCAAAACACCAAATATCAGTAAAAAAAGGACTCCAAAACCTAAAATAAAATTGTCGGAGGAGAAGCGTAAACTTGCCAATATGCCATTTACCACACGGAGTGGCAAGGAACGGCTGAGGCCCTGGCCTATGTTCATGGCTAGTGGTTCAGCTTCACATGAGGATGGAAGCACTCAGCCTCTCGCTAGAAAACTGAAAAGACTCAAGCTGGCAAAAGCACCGCAAAGAACTGTGCGTTCTTTGAAATCCCAAATCCACAAGGAGAGTCCAATTGTGTCGGTTGCGATGCCTGACCTTCCCAACACTGGACGTGAAGAGCATGCGCCTTCCACCATTTGCACGCCCCCTGCAAGTGCTGGAAGGAGCACCCGCAGTCCAGTTCCTGATAGTCAGATTGAAGATGTCAGTGTTGAAGTACACCAGGATGAGGAGGATATGGGTGTTGCTGGCGCTGGGGAGGAAATTGACCAGGAGGATTCTGATGGTGAGGTGGTTTGTTTAAGTCAGGCACCCGGGGAGACACCTGTTGTCCGTGGGAGGAATATGGCCGTTGACATGCCAGGTGAAAATACCAAAAAAATCAGCTCTTCGGTGTGGAGGTATTTCACCAGAAATGCGGACAACAGGTGTCAAGCCGTGTGTTCCCTTTGTCAAGCTGTAATAAGTAGGGGTAAGGACGTTAACCACCTCGGAACATCCTCCCTTATACGTCACCTGCAGCGCATTCATAATAAGTCAGTGACAAGTTCAAAAACTTTGGGTGACAGCGGAAGCAGTCCACTGACCAGTAAATCCCTTCCTCTTGTAACCAAGCTCACGCAAACCACCCCACCAACTCCCTCAGTGTCAATTTCCTCCTTCCCCAGGAATGCCAATAGTCCTGCAGGCCATGTCACTGGCAATTCTGACGAGTCCTCTCCTGCCTGGGATTCCTCCGATGCATCCTTGCGTGTAACGCCTACTGCTGCTGGCGCTGCTGTTGTTGCCGCTGGGAGTCGATGGTCATCCCAGAGGGGAAGTCGTAAGCCCACTTGTACTACTTCCAGTAAGCAATTGACTGTTCAACAGTCCTTTGCGAGGAAGATGAAATATCACAGCAGTCATCCTACTGCAAAGCGGATAACTGAGTCCTTGACAACTATGTTGGTGTTAGACGTGCGTCCGGTATCCGCCGTTAGTTCACAGGGAACTAGACAATTTATTGAGGCAGTGTGCCCCCGTTACCAAATACCATCTAGGTTCCACTTCTCTAGGCAGGCGATACCGAGAATGTACACGGACGTCAGAAAAAGACTCACCAGTGTCCTAAAAAATGCAGTTGTACCCAATGTCCACTTAACCACGGACATGTGGACAAGTGGAGCAGGGCAGGGTCAGGACTATATGACTGTGACAGCCCACTGGGTAGATGTATGGACTCCCGCCGCAAGAACAGCAGCGGCGGCACCAGTAGCAGCATCTCGCAAACGCCAACTCTTTCCTAGGCAGGCTACGCTTTGTATCACCGCTTTCCAGAATACGCACACAGCTGAAAACCTCTTACGGCAACTGAGGAAGATCATCGCGGAATGGCTTACCCCAATTGGACTCTCCTGTGGATTTGTGGCATCGGACAACGCCAGCAATATTGTGTGTGCATTAAATATGGGCAAATTCCAGCACGTCCCATGTTTTGCACATACCTTGAATTTGGTGGTGCAGAATTTTTTAAAAAACGACAGGGGCGTGCAAGAGATGCTGTCGGTGGCCAGAAAAATTGCGGGACACTTTCGGCGTACAGGCACCACGTACAGAAGACTGGAGCACCACCAAAAACTACTGAACCTGCCCTGCCATCATCTGAAGCAAGAAGTGGTAACGAGGTGGAATTCAACCCTCTATATGCTTCAGAGGTTGGAGGAGCAGCAAAAGGCCATTCAAGCCTATACAATTGAGCACGATATAGTAGGTGGAATGCACCTGTCTCAAGTGCAGTGGAGAATGATTTCAACGTTGTGCAAGGTTCTGATGCCCTTTGAACTTGCCACACGTGAAGTCAGTTCAGACACTGCCAGCCTGAGTCAGGTCATTCCCCTCATCAGGCTTTTGCAGAAGAAGCTGGAGGCATTGAAGGAGGAGCTAACACGGAGCGATTCCGCTAGGCATGTGGGACTTGTGGATGCAGCCCTTAATTCGCTTAACAAGGATTCACGGGTGGTCAATCTGTTGAAATCAGAGCACTACATTTTGGCCACCGTGCTCGATCCTAGATTTAAAGCCTACCTTGGATCTCTCTTTCCGGCAGACACAGGTCTGCTGGGGTTGAAAGACCTGCTGGTGACAAAATTGTCAAGTCAAGCGGACCGCGACCTGTCAACATCTCCTCCTTCACATTCTCCCGCAACTGGGGGTGCGAGGAAAAGGCTCAGAATTCCGAGCCCACCCGCTGGCGGTGATGCAGGGCAGTCTGGAGCGACTGCTGATGCTGACATCTGGTCCGGACTGAAGGACCTGACAACGATTACGGACATGTCGTCTACTGTCACTGCATATGATTCTCTCAACATTGATAGAATGGTGGAGGATTATATGAGTGACCGCATCCAAGTAGGCACGTCACACAGTCCGTACTTATACTGGCAGGAAAAAGAGGCAATTTGGAGGCCCTTGCACAAACTGGCTTTATTCTACCTAAGTTGCCCTCCCACAAGTGTGTACTCCGAAAGAGTGTTTAGTGCCGCCGCTCACCTTGTCAGCAATCGGCGTACGAGGTTACATCCAGAAAATGTGGAGAAGATGATGTTCATTAAAATGAATTATAATCAATTCCTCCGCGGAGACATTGACCAGCAGCAATTGCCTCCACAAAGTACACAGGGAGCTGAGATGGTGGATTCCAGTGGGGACGAATTGATAATCTGTGAGGAGGGGGATGTACACGGTGATATATCGGAGGGTGAAGATGAGGTGGACATCTTGCCTCTGTAGAGCCAGTTTGTGCAAGGAGAGATTAATTGCTTCTTTTTTGGGGGGGGTCCAAACCAACCCGTCATATCAGTCACAGTCGTGTGGCAGACCCTGTCACTGAAATGATGGGTTGGTTAAAGTGTGCATGTCCTGTTTTGTTTATACAACATAAGGGTGGGTGGGAGGGCCCAAGGACAATTCCATCTTGCACCTCTTTTTTCTTTTCTTTTTCTTTGCATCATGTGCTGATTGGGGAGGGTTTTTTGGAAGGGACATCCTGCGTGACACTGCAGTGCCACTCCTAGATGGGCCCGGTGTTTGTGTCGGCCACTAGGGTCGCTAATCTTACTCACACAGCTACCTCATTGCACCTCTTTTTTTCTTTGCGTCATGTGCTGTTTGGGGAGGGTTTTTTGGAAGGGCCATCCTGCGTGACACTGCAGTGCCACTCCTAGATGGGCCCGGTGTTTGTGTCGGCCACTAGGGTCGCTAATCTTACTCACACAGCTACCTCATTGCGCCTCTTTTTTTCTTTGCGTCATGTGCTGTTTGGGGAGGGTTTTTTGGAAGGGACATCCTGCGTGACACTGCAGTGCCACTCCTAGATGGGCCCGGTGTTTGTGTCGGCCACTAGGGTCGCTTATCTTACTCACACAGCGACCTCGGTGCAAATTTTAGGACTAAAAATAATATTGTGAGGTGTGAGGTATTCAGAATAGACTGAAAATGAGTGTAAATTATGGTTTTTGAGGTTAATAATACTTTGGGATCAAAATGACCCCCAAATTCTATGATTTAAGCTGTTTTTTAGTGTTTTTGGAAAAAAACACCCGAATCCAAAACACACCCGAATCCGACAAAAAAAATTCGGTGAGGTTTTGCCAAAACGCGGTCGAACCCAAAACACGGCCGCGGAACCGAACCCAAAACCAAAACACAAAACCCGAAAAATTTCAGGCGCTCATCTCTACTTTTAACTAGTTGTCCTATATTGTTCAACCATGGTCAAGAAAAGTGAAGCCTTCTCAGAGTGTCCTGGATTGTCACGTAGTGTAATACAGACCATCTGTCTATTAAGGAACTCATATACTGTACTTATACAACTTCTCTGAGGGGAGAAGTCGCATAGGATTCTCTTGAGCTCCCCAGCAGCTTCCCAGCTTCCTGTAAGACAGGGCTGGCCAAACCGGTCCTCGAGATCTACCAACAGTGCATGTTTTCCAGGCCTCCTGGAGATCTGTAGAATTGTCAGTTAGGAATGAATGCAGCACATCTTAATTAGTAATGACTACACCTGTGCACCAGCTAGGTAGTCTGGAAAATGTGAACTGTTGGTAAATCTCGAGGACCGGTTTGGCCAGCCCTGCTGTAAGATAATCAGCTTTATCAATTGGGGGCTCGATCCGTTTTTTCACACGCTTGTAGGCTAGCAGATCATAGCAGACTTTAATCTATCAGCAAAGTGTGGAGATACATCTTTAAGTAAAACCTTTTCCTGGTTGCTTGGATGTTTTGAAACCCTATTTTGTGCTGTTAGATTGCGTCTGCTCTGTCTGGTCTGCAGAGGTGCTGATAGAACCCGGAGGTAACAGGAAAAAAGCTATTTAAAAAATCTGTGTAATTTTTTTGGCACCAAAAGCGTTCACAAAGCGTACCAATATTTTGCATACTCTCCCACACATTGTTGCCATAGGTTATTAGTCATTTTAGACCTGTGTGAAATCGGATACATTTGTTTGCTATATAGATAAATTTGAAATAAGTATTAAGGGTGTAATCATAAAACACAAAACGCAGTTCTGGCCTGGTCACTTAGGTTTATACGGAAACAACTGTGTGTTGTGTTGTGAGCGATAATAGTTTGTATTGCTCACATTTATAGAGATTGTGTGCTTTGTTGAATTGCGGACGCACGTTTGTACACGTGGTACGGACAAAGTACAGGAAAGGCACGCATGGTCGCATGTTTACGCAAGGTTGCGTAGGATTGCGGACGCAAAGTACAAATCACACGATAGTTGTTCAAGTAATGGCCGGGTAGTATACATTTAATACAATAGCACATAACTATCCGATTCCAAAAGCAGGTTACCTTAAATATTTTGTTTAAACTGTAAGTACCTCTGGGGTAAAGTAACCAACCTAGGAGAGTGGTATTTTCTGTACAGAAAAGAAAAACACTGTGTGTTTGAGTGAGTGAAAGCAGGAGTGAGTGTATTGAACCCCAGGGAAATTTGTGTCCCGTGGAAACAGTAGGTTAGTAGAGGCTCAGTGGCGTAGGGTTCGCAACCTTACGTGATAAGAACTAGGTGTTCAAAGTGAACTGTGTGTCCCAAGTGAACTACATGTTCCAGGTGAACTAGGTGTTCCAAGGTGACAGCGATCGTAAGGCAGATAGATAACTAGTATCTATACACTGTGCGATTGAACCGCACGCCCATGTGTTTTACACAGCACAACGTGATACTATTGTGTCATAGGCGCTGTGGAAAGCATACGCAGGCGTGATTATGTAAACAAGGGGTTTTTCTTTGATAACGTCGGGAAATCTCCCTGGTGGGCTTCCACTGGAAAGGGTGAGCAATAGTTATTGAAGTTTTCTATTTTTCACCCTACAAAAATTTAAGTGGAAAGATACCGAAAAGGAATTTTCGCTGCCTCTCTCAGGAAAATATTCCAACAGAACTTCCACCGAAAGAAATTGTGGTGCTGTAAGGTCTGATAGGAGCCCTAATTTGGGTACTTCGCGATCTACTATCAACAGTGTATCGTTATACTGGCCAGCGTGGGCGAGAGTGAGTGAAAGGCGCTCGAGTAACTTTCACCATCTGCTTGTATTGTGTATTTTGGTGTTTGTGGGAAAAGGCCCACAAATATGGGAGCCAGTTGCTCAAGCGAGAGATGTTTAGCCAGGGTTCAGGAAGGAGAAGTGCGGCCAAAAGGGTCAACAAGATTTATTATGTGTGAGAAATATGGTTCACACACGGAGGCTTTTTTGCAATGAATGGGTGCGTATGACTGCTGAAGATAGGGCATTATTCCCCAGGATGGGCAGCTTTGAATCAGAGGTGTTACAGAACATAAGGATTAGAATATGTCTGATTAAATCTGGAAAACAAAGGATCAGACATACCGATTGTTTAAATCTGTGGCAACAAGAGGGGGAGGTAAAAAAGGAACTGGCTCGCACAGCAGGTTCCAAACCTAGCGGGAAAGTGATTGCGAGCGCACCACCACCACCATATGTTAATGGGGAGAAAATGGCTGCAATCAATTGTATATCTGTAAATGATAGTAAAATGCAAAATCAATGTGTTAACCTTAACCCTTGCAAGTTGTATCCTGTTTTGAATTCTCTCCAAGGTTATAGGTCACAGGAAGATGAAGGATCCAGCCAAATCTCAGCTCTCATTCAGGCAGTCGCCTTACAGGAAACTCAGGGGGGCCCGGCCCAACCAGTAAGAGCAGTAACAGTGTCCCACACTGAAAGGACTGGTGAGATCACAGACATCGGTAAGTGTGAGACTGTTCATTACACAGAGACATCAACACCTCACAGTGAGCAGATTAGGAATGGAATGGTTGGGTTACATCCTGTCTTGGAAATAGTAACTCCCAATGGGAGAACCGATAGTCAGGGAGTAACCCTCACCAGGAATACTGTAATGTATTGCCCGTGGACCAGATCAGAACTGCGGTCAATCATTTCAGAATTCCCTGATCCCCGGAAGCATTTAGCCAGATGTCAGAAGTATATAAAGGATAACAGAGTGTAAAATAGAGTCAGACGATCTTCTGACTAACGAATCCAATCAGGAGAACGTGGAACGAATTAACATACAACTAGGATTGTATTTCCCCACTTCTGTTAAGTGGAGCAAAATTTTATCCATAAAACAGAGAGAAAATGAAATGACATCTGAATATTTCCATAGGGCTTTGCAAATAATGGCTACATACACCGGGGTATCGGATATAGGGAACAGTGCGAAATACAGGGAAGTGGCTGTCTCTGTGTTAATGGACGGGCTCAATAAGGCATTGAGGGTCAGGGTGCAAACATCTTTGTTAAATTGGAGAGGAGTCACAGTAGCTAATCTCAGAGAGTGCGCTATTGAACATCACAAGATAATCGCTATACGTAGAGAACAACAGGAGGAGAGGTTGAGGACTGTAAGTATACAGGCTCTTACAGCAAAGTCCCATATGCCTAAACCCCAGACCCTTGATGTTTGGAGAAGACCCTTGATGTTTGGAGAATACCAAAACTATGTTACATTTGTAGGAAGGAAGGGAATTTTGCCAGAGATTGTAGGAGTAGTAGGACACATAGTCAATATAGACCCCCTAGACAGAAAACACGAGCCACATTATTAAACACATAGATGGGACCAAGGGACATATAGTCATATAGTAAGGAATCACAAGCCATATAGAAAACACAAATTCGGCTAATGGGAAGAACAAAATAAATGCAACGTTACCCTTTGACAAAACTTGCTGAGGTTAAGATGGGGCCTCTATGATTCTAAACTTTTCCCTATCAGAAATGACCCCTGATTAACGTAACAGAAACTTTGTTAAATATGAGATACATATAATGTGCTCCCGCTCAGGAAGTACAAAGTATGTTAGACACCCACGGAGACTAATGTTGCATTTCACTGTTCTAGATTCATGTCCATCACAGTTAGAGGTAATTATCTCACAGATACTGGGTTCCCTATGAACTTAGGATGGACAAGACACTGGATTGGTGGCTGGGATACTTCCAAGAGCGATAAAACAAACACAGAATTTTTTTTAAGGGGAGTAAACCAAGTAGAGAGTCATTCCCCGTAGTACCCAATCCAGTAGTCAAATTTTAAAAAATCTTCTTTACCTCTACAAACTTATCTGGTACCAACCTCTATGTCATTGTTCTTCACAGTCTCCTCCCCATCTTCTACGTTCATCTACAGGAGGGTGCAATACATGGACCCGATTACAGTTCAAACACCACATGCCTAATTAGTCCTTCAGAGTTCTGCCCAAACCCAGTATATCTCACCAGCACAAGGACACCAGTATTACTGCAATGTGCCTGATCATGCACAAAGGGTGGAGAATGAGAATACTGGTGAAGGGAAACTGTGTACAGACACTGATATGCATGATGGTGTGACAGCCTGATGGTGAACGCAAACCTGACATTTTCTTTTTTATTCCCCTCTTTTCTCTCATCCAGAGATGGGTTTGTTTTTACTTCACACAACTGATAACACACAACAGTTAATTGAAATGCAAAATTTGTGTTCCCTACAGGAAAAGGCGGTCTGGAAGGCAAAGGGATATGGTCAGGAGTCCTCAGGACTTTGGACAGATGGACACGGTAAGACAGTGGCCCCCAGAGCATATCTTCCAAGTCTAGCTGAGGCGGCACACGGTCTGACTCATCTGGGCAAGGAGGGTATGTGCAAACTGGTAAGAGCCTACTGGAGTGCACCAGGGTTCTCTTCTCATGCAGGTAAGAAAGCAATGACATGTCTTACTTGCTTGAGGAAGAATATTGGTAAGGCAATACCAACAGAGCCATCCCATATCTCTCCTACAGGCGGACCTTTTCAGGTAATACAAATCAACTTCATACAGTTACCATCCTGTAGGAATTTAAAATATGTGTTAGTATGTACTGATGTGGTTTCCAACTGGGGAGAAGCGTTCCCTGCTGCCACAAATACTGCTACGTTCACTGCAAAGAAAATCGTGCAGGAATTTGTGTGCAGATATGGTATCCCTAGAATGATTGAAAGTGATAGGGGTACCCATTTTACAGGCGAAGTCTTTCAGGTCATGTGCAAACTGATGAGTATTAATAGCAAGCTGCATACTCCGTACCGGTCACAGGCGAGTGCGAAGGTGGAGAGAATGAACAGCACTATTAAGAATAAGCTGAGCAAAGTGATGGCTGAAACTGGATTGTTGTGGCCAGAAGCTTTGCCACTAGTGTTGTAAAGCATCAGAACCACTCCCAGGTCACCGCTTAACTTATCACCCTTTGAAGTTCTTTTTGGTCGACAACCTCATGTAATGATAGACCCCCAGGATGATTGGAAGTGCAATAACAAAATAACTGTGCAATACTTGGTTAGGATGAGCCAGCAACTGAGAAATCAACAAAGAATTCTAAAGCTGGTGATTCCCGACCTACCAAACAGTAATTGTCATGACATTGAGCCTGGGGATTATGTGATGATTCGAAAATTTTCTACGCTCAGGTTGCCTCATAGACAGGTGGGAAGGACCGTATCTAGTTTTGTTTACCAGCATGACAGCACTAAAGGTTGCCGAGAGAGAGACTTAGGTCCACTCATCCCACTGCAAGAAGGTCGCTGACCCGGAGAAAACTTGTGGCAAAGATAAAGGTGAAGAGAACCTCGAATCACTAGAGAGTCTATTCCGGGAAAGCTGAGAGGCAGGACTGTCGAACGGCACCTGAGCGCGGAGAACAACAAGATCAAGGACGGTTGTCGTACCATTTTCTTTTTTTCACCCCCCACTGCATTTTTCTTTTTATTTCCCCTCTTATTTCTTTCTTCTTGCTCCTTAACTAAATGAACACATCAAGAGACACCTCATAGATAGGGCAGAGCACGCAGCCTCCGATTTGATCCATGAATCCACTGGGATTCAGTTCCTACTCGTATTAGATATCACCTGTCCTGCCAAAGGAACTATAAATTATAGGTACATCCATGCGCTGGCGAACTTGATAGATAATATCACTGAGATGTATGATGACACCTTCAGGTATACAGGAAGGGAGTTACAAGCCTACAAAAAGGAATTGATCAGCACAGGATGGTCCTGAATTATGTTACAGCTGTGACACGTGGGTACTGTGTTACCCTGGCAACTCAATATGGTGTGAAGTGCTGTAATTATATTACGAACAGCACTGATGACCCCACGGAGATCATCGATCAAAGGATGGACGAGATCTTGCAGTTGAAGTGGGAGTTCAGGAGGAAGCACAACCTTACCTTAACGGCTGTGGGTAATGAACTGATCGGCTGGGCCTCATGTTTGAACCCACGCAAATGGTTCTCAGGGTTAGGAGAATGGACACAGGATGTTATTATGAGTGTGGGAAAGTTTCTCCTTTGTATCCTGGGAGTCATCATAATTATTGGTCTGATATTCAGGTGTGTTCAAATTTTAACGCGGCGCAAGCATAGCACAAATTTGATGAGTCTAAGGAGCGTTGTTACAGCAGCAGATTTGGTTTATGATCCATCCAGACAGTGTTATGATTAGAGATGAGCGGGTTCGGTTCCTCTGAATCCGAACCCGCCCGAACTTCAGGTTTTTTTACACGGGTCCGAGCAGGCTCGGATCTTCCCGCCTTGCTCGGCTAACCCGAGCGCGCCCGAACGTCATCATCACGCTGTCGGATTCTCGCGAGGCTCGGATTCTATCGCGAGACTCGGATTCTATATAAGGAGCCGCGCGTCGCCGCCATTTTCACACGTGCATTGAGAGTCATAGGGAGAGGACGTGGCTGGCGTCCTCTCCGTTTAGAGAAGAGAAAGACACAGTATTTTGGGGAGCATTATTAGGAGGAGTACTACTATACTGTATACTACTATACTACTTGCTGAAGTGATATTTATAGATTAGATAGTGTGACTGTAAGTGTATTATCTGACTTGTGGGGGAGACACTGACAGTGGGGAGCAGTTAGAGTCTGAGAGCAGGACTCAGGAGTACATATAACGTACAGTGCACACTTTTGCTGCCAGAGTCAGTGCCACACTGCCATTGTTGTGACCACACTGACCACCAGTATAATAATATATTTTGTGATTGTCTGCTTAGGCCTCGGAGTACTAGTTGCAAGTTGCAACGTGACCTGAAGTGACCACCAGTTTAATAATCAATCACCACCAGTTTAATATATATATATATATATATATATATATATATATATATATATACCGTATATACTCGAGTATAAGTCGACCCGAATATAAGCCGAGGCACCTAATTCTACCACAAAAACCTGGGAAAACTTATTGACTCGAGTATAAGCCTAGGGTGGGAAATGCAGCTCTAGCCGTACACAGCCCTCAGTGCCAGATATGCCCTCATACTGCCAGATATGCCCCCACACTGCCAGATATGCCCCCACACTGCCAGATATGCCCCCACAGTGCCTGATGTGCCAGATATGCCCTCATGCTGCCACATATGTCCCTCATGCTGCCACATATGCCCCTCATGCTGCCACATATGCCCCCTCATGCTGCCACATATGCCCCCTCATGCTGCCACATATGTCCCCTCATGATGCCACATATGTCCCCTCATGATGCCACATATGCCCCCTCATGCTGCCAGATATGCCCCCTCATGCTGCCAGATATGTCCCCTCATGCTGCCAGATATGTCCCCTCATGCTGCCACATATGCCCCCTCATGCTGCCAGATATGCCCCCTCATGATGCCACATATGCCCCCTCATGCTGCCAGATATGTCCCCTCATGCTGCCAGATATGTCCCCTCATGCTGCCAGATACGTCCCCTCATGCTGCCACATATACCCCCTCATGCTGCCAGATATGCTCCCTCCCCAAGTGCCAGGTATGCCCCACAGTGTTGTTACTTACCCCTCCGTCGATCCCGCGCTGTCTTCTGGAGGGACACGAAGCGCACAGCACGCGCCTCTCCTGTGTCCCTCCTGCATCTTCGGCGGCCGCGGCAGGTCTATTAAAGGAAGTGCCGGTCCGTGATCAGAGGTCACGAACGGGTACTTCCTGTAATAGAACCGCCGCTGCTGCCGCCGGAGATGCAGGAGGGACACAGGAGAGCCGCGCGCTGTGCGCTTCGTGTCCCTCCTTCACACTGCTCTGCCTCTGCCTGACTCGAGTATAAGCCGAGGTGGCTTTTTCAGCACAAAAAAAAGTGCTGAAAAAGTCGGCTTATACTCGAGTATATACGGTATATATAATTGTATATAATATATATATATATATAATATTGTATACCACCTACCCGTGGTTTTTTTTTTTTTCATTCTTCTTTATACATACTACTATAGTAGCTTACTGTAGCAGTCTGCGGTGCTGTGCTGACCTGACAGTGTCCAGCAGGTCCGTCATCAGTCATTACATAATAAATATATATAGTACCTGTCCGGCTGCAGTACTAGTGATATTATATTGATTTCATCTCATTATCAATAATTTATCATCCAGTCTAGACTCTATATTAGCAGCAGACACAGTACGTTAGTCCACGGCTGTAGCTACCTCTGTGTCGGCACTCGGCAGTCCATCCATAATTGTATACCACCTACCCGTGGTTTTTTTTTTTCTTTCTTCTTTGTACATACTACTATAGTATAGTAGCTTACTGTAGCAGTCTGCGGTGCTGCTGAGCTGACAGTGTCCAGCAGGTCCGTCATCAGTCATCATTACCTAATAAATATATTATCTACCTGTCCGGCTGCAGTACTAGTGATATTATATATACATACATATATATATTGATTTCATCTCATTATCAATCATCCAGTCTATATTAGCAGCAGACACAGTACGTTAGTCCACGGCTGTAGCTACCTCTGTGTCGGCACTCGGCAGTCCATCCATAATTGTATACCACCTACCCGTGGTTTTTTTTTTTTTTCTTTCTTCTTTGTACATACTACTATAGTATAGTAGCTTACTGTAGCAGTCTGCGGTGCTGCTGAGCTGACAGTGTCCAGCAGGTCCGTCATCAGTCATCATTACCTAATAAATATATTATCTACCTGTCCGGCTGCAGTACTAGTGATATTATATATACATACATATATATATATTGATTTCATCTCATTATCATCCAGTCTATATTAGCAGCAGACACAGTACGGTAGTCCACGGCTGTAGCTACCTCTGTGTCTGCACTCGGCAGTCCATCCATAAGTATACTAGTATCCATCCATCTCCATTGTTTACCTGAGGTGCCTTTTAGTTGTGCCTATTAAAATATGGAGAACAAAAATGTTGAGGTTCCAAAATTAGGGAAAGATCAAGATCCACTTCCACCTCATGCTGAAGCTGCTGCCACTAGTCATGGCCGAGACGATGAAATGCCAGCAACGTCGTCTGCCAAGGCCGATGCCCAATGTCATAGTACAGAGCATGTCAAATCCAAAACACCAAATATCAGTAAAAAAAGGACTCCAAAACCTAAAATAAAATTGTCGGAGGAGAAGCGTAAACTTGCCAATATGCCATTTACCACACGGAGTGGCAAGGAACGGCTGAGGCCCTGGCCTATGTTCATGGCTAGTGGTTCAGCTTCACATGAGGATGGAAGCACTCAGCCTCTCGCTAGAAAACTGAAAAGACTCAAGCTGGCAAAAGCACCGCAAAGAACTGTGCGTTCTTCGAAATCCCAAATCCACAAGGAGAGTCCAATTGTGTCGTTTGCGATGCCTGACCTTCCCAACACTGGACGTGAAGAGCATGCGCCTTCCACCATTTGCACGCCCCCTGCAAGTGCTGGAAGGAGCACCCGCAGTCCAGTTCCTGATAGTCAGATTGAAGATGTCAGTGTTGAAGTACACCAGGATGAGGAGGATATGGGTGTTGCTGGCGCTGGGGAGGAAATTGACCAGGAGGATTCTGATGGTGAGGTGGTTTGTTTAAGTCAGGCACCCGGGGAGACACCTGTTGTCCGTGGGAGGAATATGGCCGTTGACATGCCTGGTGAAAATACCAAAAAAATCAGCTCTTCAGTGTGGAGGTATTTCAACAGAAAAGCGGACAACAGGTGTCAAGCCGTGTGTTGCCTTTGTCAAGCTGTAATAAGTAGGGGTAAGGACGTTAACCACCTCGGAACATCCTCCCTTATACGTCACCTGCAGCGCATTCATAATAAGTCAGTGACAAGTTCAAAAACTTTGGGTGACAGCGGAAGCAGTCCACTGCCCAGTAAATCCCTTCCTCTTGTAACCAAGCTCACGCAAACCACCCCACCAACTCCCTCAGTGTCAATTTCCTCCTTCCCCAGGAATGCCAATAGTCCTGCAGGCCATGTCACTGGCAATTCTGACGATTCCTCTCCTGCCTGGGATTCCTCCGATGCATCCTTGCGTGTAACGCCTACTGCTGCTGGCGCTGCTGTTGTTGCTGCTGGGAGTCGATGGTCATCCCAGAGGGGAAGTCGGAAGACCACTTGTACTACTTCCAGTAAGCAATTGACTGTCCAACAGTCCTTTGCGAGGAAGATGAAATATCACAGCAGTCATCCTGCTGCAAAGCGGATAACTGAGGCCTTGACAACTATGTTGGTGTTAGACGTGCGTCCGGTATCCGCCGTTAGTTCACAGGGAACTACACAATTTCTTGAGGTAGTGTGCCCCCGTTACCAAATACCATCTAGGTTCCACTTCTCTAGGCAGGCGATACCGAAAATGTACACAGACCTCAGAAAAAGACTCACCAGTGTCCTAAAAAATGCAGCTGTACCCAATGTCCACTTAACCACGGACATGTGGACAAGTGGAGCAGGGCAGGGTCAGGACTATATGACTGTGACAGCCCACTGGGTAGATGTATGGACTCCCGCCGCAAGAACAGCAGCGGCGGCACCAGTAGCAGCATCTCGCAAACGCCAACTCTTTCCTAGGCAGGCTACGCTTTGTATCACCGCTTTCCAGAATACGCACACAGCTGAAAACCTCTTACGGCAACTGAGGAAGATCATCGCGGAATGGCTTACCCCAATTGGACTCTCCTGTGGATTTGTGGCATCGGACAACGCCAGCAATATTGTGTGTGCATTAAATATGGGCAAATTCCAGCACGTCCCATGTTTTGCACATACCTTGAATTTGGTGGTGCAGAATTTTTTTAAAAACGACAGGGGCGTGCAAGAGATGCTGTCGGTGGCCAGAAGAATTGCGGGACACTTTCGGCGTACAGGCACCACGTACAGAAGACTGGAGCACCACCAAAAACTACTGAACCTGCCCTGCCATCATCTGAAGCAAGAAGTGGTAACGAGGTGGAATTCAACCCTCTATATGCTTCAGAGGTTGGAGGAGCAGCAAAAGGCCATTCAAGCCTATACAATTGAGCACGATATAGGAGGTGGAATGCACCTGTCTCAAGCGCAGTGGAGAATGATTTCAACGTTGTGCAAGGTTCTGATGCCCTTTGAACTTGCCACACGTGAAGTCAGTTCAGACACTGCCAGCCTGAGTCAGGTCATTCCCCTCATCAGGCTTTTGCAGAAGAAGCTGGAGACATTGAAGGAGGAGCTAACACGGAGCGATTCCGCTAGGCATGTGGGACTTGTGGATGGAACCCTTAATTCGCTTAACAAGGATTCACGGGTGGTCAATCTGTTGAAATCCGAGCACTACATTTTGGCAACCGTGCTCGATCCTAGATTTAAAGCCTACCTTGGATCTCTCTTTCCGGCAGACACAAGTCTGCTGGGGTTCAAAGACCTGCTGGTGAGAAAATTGTCAAGTCAAGCGGAACGCGACCTGTCAACATCTCCTCCTTCACATTCTCCCGCAACTGGGGGTGCGAGGAAAAGGCTCAGAATTCCGAGCCCACCCGCTGGCGGTGATGCAGGGCAGTCTGGAGCGACTGCTGATGCTGACATCTGGTCCGGACTGAAGGACCTGACAACGATTACGGACATGTCGTCTACTGTCACTGCATATGATTCTCTCACCATTGAAAGAATGGTGGAGGATTATATGAGTGACCGCATCCAAGTAGGCACGTCACACAGTCCGTACTTATACTGGCAGGAAAAAGAGGCAATTTGGAGGCCCTTGCACAAACTGGCTTTATTCTACCTAAGTTGCCCTCCCACAAGTGTGTACTCCGAAAGAGTGTTTAGTGCCGCCGCTCACCTTGTCAGCAATCGGCGTACGAGGTTACATCCAGAAAATGTGGAGAAGATGATGTTCATTAAAATGAATTATAATCAATTCCTCCGTGGAGACATTGACCAGCAGCAATTGCCTCCACAAAGTACACAGGGAGCTGAGATGGTGGATTCCAGTGGGGACGAATTGATAATCTGTGAGGAGGGGGATGTACACGGTGCTATATCGGAGGATGATGATGAGGTGGACATCTTGCCTCTGTAGAGCCTGTTTGTGCAAGGAGAGATTAATTGCTTCTTTTTTGGTGGGGGTCCAAACCAACCCGTCATTTCAGTCACAGTCGTGTGGCAGACCCTGTCACTGAAATGATGGGTTGGTTAAAGTGTGCATGTCCTGTTTATACAACATAAGGGTGGGTGGGAGGGCCCAAGGACAATTCCATCTTGCACCTCTTTTTTCTTTAATTTTTCTTTGCGTCATGTGCTGTTTGTGGAATTTTTTTTGGAAGGGCCATCCTGCGTGACACTGCAGTGCCACTCCTAGATGGGCCCGGTGTTTGTGTCGGCCACTAGGGTCGCTTATCTTACTCACACAGCTACCTCATTGCGCATCTTTTTTTCTTTGCGTCATGTGCTGTTTGGGGAGGGTTTTTTGGAAGGGCCATCCTGCGTGACACTGCAGTGCCACTCCTAGATGGGCCCGGTGTTTGTGTCGGCCACTAGGGTCGCTTATCTTACTCACACAACTACCTCATTGCGCCTCTTTTTTTCTTTGCGTCATGTGCTGTTTGGGGAGGGTTTTTTGGAAGGGCCATCCTGCGTGACACTGCAGTGCCACTCCTAGATGGGCCAGGTGTTTGTGTCGGCCACTAGGGTCGCTTATCTTACTCACACAGCTACCTCATTGCGCCTCTTTTTTTCTTTGCGTCATGTGCTGTTTGGGGAGGGTTTTTTGGAAGGGCCATCCTGCGTGACACTGCAGTGCCACTCCTAGATGGGCCCGGTGTTTGTGTCGGCCACTAGGGTCGCTTATCTTACTCACACAGCTACCTCATTGCGCCTCTTTTTTTCTTTGCGTCATGTGCTGTTTGGGGAGTGTTTTTTGGAAGGGCCATCCTGCGTGACACTGCAGTGCCACTCCTAGATGGGCACGGTGTTTGTGTCGGCCACTAGGGTCGCTTAGCTTAGTCATCCAGCGACCTAGGTGCAAATTTTAGGACTAAAAATAATATTGTGAGATGTGAGGTATTCAGAATAGACTGAAAATGAGTGGAAATTATGGTTTTTGAGGTTAATAATACTTTGGGATCAAAATGACCCCCAAATTCTATGATTTAAGCTGTTTTTTAGTGTTTTTTTAAAAAAAACACCCGAATCCAAAACACACCCGAATCCGACAAAAAAAATTCGGTGAGGTTTTGCCAAAACGCGGTCGAACCCAAAACACGGCCGCGGAACCGAAACCAAAACCAAAACACAAAACCCGAAAAATTTCAAGTGCACATCTCTAGTTATGATAAGGATTGCAAATGAATTTCATGGCCTGTTTCTTTCACCATTTTTCTGTCTCTCCCTTTACCCAGAAACATCCAACCGGAAAAGACATCATCCCTACCCAATGTTATGTGAATGTATTCTTATATATGTGTCTTACCTTCATCACTGCAACCCTCAGTTAATGGCACACAAAGTCGACAGGTGTTATCCACATATAGTAGCACTCACATATGATCCCCCTCCATGTATCATCAGATAAATGTGCTCCCCATTTGTTGGTATTAGAAGCCGAAAAGGTGAGGGTCAAAAGCCCTTGCCCGAAAGGAGCTCGGTAGTGTTTGTTTGCCCATGTACAGACTCTTATTACGGGATAGTGTAAAAAAATTACACTATTGCATTATTATATCCTTTCACATGTACCGCCTTCATTGAGAGTGGAAGGAAAGGCCCTCGATTGGAAGATAGAGAGAACCACCCTCTACAGGATTCCCATACTCAGGGGAAGTCTTTTAAAAAAAAAATTGGCGCTTGAAGTTTTATGTTGATCTCTATTGTTTGTACATTGTGACCATTTGTTAGAGAGTGGTGTTCTCTCTGTTGTCATACATTTCTCAGCAGCCAGGGGCGCCCGAAACAGATCCACTCCGTTTATGTTCATAGATCTTATTACGGGATAAGAAGGATTTATTGTATACTTTGCAATACCTCGAAGCTTACTTAGAACATATACGGCACGATGATACATGCCCCTCAGACATTGATTCATACATACATGCTTTTTCCTATCCCACTAGGCTACACGTTTCCTACCTACAACTCTCTCCCGGTCATCCAAGCTTTGTATATAATGTATAGCTAATATTTTCAGTTTATTAGTTATGTGTGGCAGTTATTATTGACTACCAAAGGGTGGACTGTCAAAGTCAAAAATATTCTAGGCACACTCATCACGTACAAACATCACACAGATGGCCTCCGTGTGTGTACTTGTTCTGCCATGCGTACACATACACGCAAGCTACGTATAACCACTCACGCGGTCTTGGGTATTAGCATGTGGTATGAGTAAATACAGTAACATACGCATTCACACAGAAAAGCCATCAAAAGCCATATTCAATATTTTAGCCATATAATGCATAAATCACACACTGTCTGTACATCCTTCTAATATCAAGTTACTGGTCACATAAATTATTCTCCTAGAAACTCAAGCACAATGTACCAGACTGACTTGTTTACGCAAAGCTTTGTAATCCTATGAAGAAGGCAAATACCTTTGGTTACCCCCATTGTTCTAGAGTTGTCCAGTATCTGTCAAAGACAGAAAATACTGGACTGTCATTGTTTTACTTGAAGTTAGGACAAACAAGAAGACATTTAGATATCTGAGGTATAACATTCATAGTCTAAACTCTTGGAAATATATATATATATATTTCCTAATAAATATTATAGCAGGAATATGTACGTATGTGTATATGTATTGTCAAAAATAAGGAGAGCGCACCAGTGAATAATAATAAAAGGTAACACTTTACTATGTAAATATCCACGTACATGAAAGTTAAAATAGATGCACTTAGCCAATTCTCCGATAACTGCCGCCTCGGGCTGAACCTTCATCTGCATCTGCAGACGAAGTCGGTCTCCCGTCTGGAACAGAGCAGACGACTTCTCCGTGAAAAATACTCCGCCAGCAGAAGGTTCAGCCCGAGGCGGCAGTTATCGGAGAATTGGCTAAGTGCATCTATTTTAACTTTCATGATATTTACATAGTAAAGTGTTACCTTTTATTATTATTCACTGGTGCGCTCTCCTTATTTTTGACAACATTTAGAAATCCCCAACTCCTGGCAGGAGTGGATGAGCGGGCACCACATGAGCTAACAAACTCTGGACTAACTGCAGTGTGCGCGGATCAAAATTCTACGTATGTGTATATATATATGTATATCTTGAGGATGGAAATGGATAATCATATCATGTGTGGGATCATGTTGTTCAGGGTCACATAAGCAGTAATCTGGCAGGTATGAGAATATTGTCATATATTGCAACAATAAGTTATTAATAATACCAGGTTTATGTATGATTAATGTGATGGGTTTAACTGGTCATGGGGTGGGAACTCAGATGCAAACAACAGAAATCACATCTCAAGACTTAGCCATCGCCCACCGCTTGAGCTGACCAATGATCCCCAGTGCACAAGATATGTCCCACCCCAGAACCAATGGAACAAGAGCATACAGTGTCTATTGTATCATGAACTGAACAAATGTATAAAAAGCCAAGCTGCCTGGCCGGCCACACATTCTCTAAAACTCATCTATCTTGATTGACCGAGGACCGGGACCGGGTGGCACTTGCGAACAAACGTATGTATCATTGATTGTAGCTTGTATCTCTTATTGTGATTGTATTATTATTGAAACCCCCTGTTAGTAAATAACTGTTGGTGGGTCGGACACCAACATATTTAAATACAATTGGTGTCGTGTTCTTTTCCTGCTAGGGGTTATAAAGTGTATTCCGCCTCACGTGTAGCTACTCCGTGCTTACAGCGTGACAGCGTGCTTACGCAACGTGTACGTATCTGTTAGGGGTTACACACGCTTAGCGGTCACAGCGGCCTGTACAAATATAAGTCAAAGGTAATGCTTTTTCTGTCCTGTAAAATAATCAGCTTTATCAGTAGCGACCACCCTCCTAATATAATCTGGCCCTGGTGTCTGTCATTTTAATGGACTTTTAACTAGTTATCCTATATTGTTCAACCATGGTGAAGAAAAGTGAAGCCTTCTCAGAGTGTCCTGGATTGTCACATAGTCTAATACAGACCATCTGTCTATTAAGGAACTCATATATTGTACTTATACAACTTCTCTGAGGGGAGAAGTCGCATAGGATTATCTTGAGCTCCCCAGCAGCTTCCCAGGTGGCAGGATCACATACGATACATCGTATGCAGTCCTTTTGTATAAGATGTATCGTATGCAATCCCAGCCAAGGCTCCGGGATCCGACAAATGTATAGTGCAGCCCTTGCAATCTCCGACTCCAATCCGATGAGCATGGATCAGAATCAGAGGTACAATAAAACACCTGCGATTTGCCACTTTTCATCCGATTTCTCGGCCCGATCCATCGAAATTGGATGAAATTGACCCAAATTGCACAAGCGTATGGCACCATTAGATCAGCCAGCTTATTCAGCATTGATTGCCCTATTGAGAGAAAATGCATCCCTTTCCGCCCTATCTCTATCCTTATAAAAGATGTAATTCCCATGGTGTGTATTTACTAGAGATGAGCAGGTTCAGTTCTCAGAGAACCGAATCCCCCCGAATTTCATGATCCGGGCCGGGATGCGAGCCCAGCTCTGGACTTCCCGCGAGACTTGGATCCCAGAACGAGGCAAAACGTCATCCTCCCGCTGTCGGATTCTCACGGGTTTTGGATTCCATGTAATGAGCCGCACGTTGCAGCCATTTTCACTCCGGACTTAGAGAGTGAGGGAGACAGACCTCTGTCTCTCTCTATGGGTGGTGACGTCGGGTGGGGTCAGTGTGTGCTTTCTAGGGGTACTATCCTGTCACAGTGGTCTCCCTGTGATGTTAGGGGTGTGACCTGGCTGTCACTGGTGTTTCATGTGCTGTTAGGGGTGCTGTAGCTGTACATGGGTGTTGCTGTCCTGGCAGTCACTGTGCTGTACAAGGGCACTGTACTCCTGTATGCTGTGAAAATACAGGGGTGCTGGCCCTCTCTTGTATGCTGTAAAAATTCAGGGGTGCTGTGAAAATAAATGTACACTTGTCCTGTTTTGTATGCTGTAAAAATTCAGGGGTGCAGTGAAAATAAATGTACCCTGGCCCAGCCTTGTATGCTGTAAAAATTCAGGGGTGCAGTGAAAATAAATGTACACTGGCCTTGTCTTGTATGCTGTAAAAATTCAGGGGTGCAGTAAAAATAAATGTACACTGGCCCTGTCTTATATGCTGTAAAAATTCAGGGGTGCAGTGAAAATAAATGTACACTCTCCCTGTCTTGTATGCTGTAAAAATTCAGGGGTGCAGTGAAAATAAATGTACACTGGCCCTGTCTTGTATGCTGTAAAAATTCATGGGTGCAGTGAAAATAAATGTACACTGGCCCTGTCTTGTATGCTGTAAAAATGCGGAGGTGCAGTGAAAATAAATGTACACTGGCCCTGTCTTATTTGCTGTAAAAATTCAGGGGTGCAGTGAAAATAAATGTACACTGGCCTTGCCTTGTATGCTGTAAAAATGCAGAGGTGCAGTGAAAATAAATGTATACTGGCTCTTTCTTGTATGCTGGAAATATTCAGGGGTGCTGTTGTTAAAATAAAAGTACTCTGACCCTATATTGTAAAAATACAGGGGTGCTGTTGTTATAATAAAAGTACACTGGCCCTGTCTTGTATGCTGTAAAAATACAGGGTAGCTGTTGTTAAAATAAAAGTACACTGTCCCTGTCTTGTATGCTGTAAAAATACAGGGTTGCTGTTGTTAAAATAAAAGTACACTGGCCCTGTCTTGTATGCTGTAAAAATACAGGGGTGCTGTTGTTAAAATAAAAGTACACTGGCCCTGTCTTGTAAAACTACAGGGGTGCTCTTGTTAAAGTAAAAGTACACTGACCCTGTCTTGCAAAAATACAGGGGTGCTGTTGTTAAACTAAAAGTACACTGGCCCTGTCTTGTATGCTGTAAAAATACAGGGGTGCTGTTGTTAAAATAAAGGTACACTGGCCCTGTGTGGTATGCTGTAAAATTACAGGGGTGCTGTGAAAATAAAGGGGCACTGTTCTGTGTGCTGTAATAATAAAGGGGTGCTGTCTTGTGAAATGGAGAACAAAAATTTGGAGGAAAATATAGTGGAAGATCAGGAACCACTTCTAGTTCCTAGTACTAGTGCTGAAGCTGCTGCTGCCACCAGTCATGACATTGACGATGCAATTCCATCAATGTCGTCTGATAAGGCCAATGCCCAATGTCATAGAGGGCATGTAAAATCCAAGAAGCAAAAATTAATAACCAGGAAAAAACGAGTATTATGGTAAGAACTTACCTTTGTTAAAACTCTTTCTGCGAGGTATACTGGGCTCCACAAGGATTGGACAATGGGGTGTAGAGTAGGATCTTGATCCGAGGCACCAACAGGCTCAAAGCTTTGACTGTTCCCAGATTGCATAGCGCCGCCTCCTATATCACCCCGCCTCCCTGCACAGGAGCTCAGTTTTTAGTTAACCAGCCCAATGCAGTAGCAGGAAAAGAGACGACAACGGTTAGTAGCCACATACACCATACTCTTGCGACAAGAGAAGTGTCAGCGGCTAATGCCATACAACCCTAAGAAGCTAAGTGCGTCAGGGTGGGCGCCTTGTGGAGCCCAGTGTACCTCGCAGAAAGAGTTTTAACAAAGGTAAGTTCTTACCATAAAACTCGTTTTCTGCTGCGGGGTACACAGAACTCCACAAGGATTGGACAATGGGGATGTCCTAAAGCAGTTCCTTATGGGAGGGGACGCACTGTAGAGGGCACAAGAACCCTGCATCCAAAGGAAGCATCCTGGGAAGCGGCAGTATCGAAGGCATAGAACCTTATGAACGTGTTCCCTGAGGACCACGTAGCCGCCTTGCACAATTGTTCAAGGTTCGCACCACGTTGGGCCGCCCAAGAAGGTCCAACAGACCGAGTAGAATGGGCCGTAATGTGAACAGGAGCTGACAGACCAGCCTTCACATAAGCTTGTTCAATCACCATTCTAATCCATCTGGCCAGGGTCTGCTTGTGAGCAGGCCAGCCACGTTTGTGAAATCCAAACAAAACAAAGAGAATCAGATTTTCAAATAGAAGCAGTTCTCTTCACATAGATACGGAGAGCCCGTACCACATCCAAAGACCGCTCTTTGGGAGACAAATCAGGAGAGACAAAGGCCGGAACCACAATCTCCTGGTTAAGGTGGAACGAAGAAACCACCTTAGGTAAATATCCGGGACGAGTCCTAAGAACCGCCCGGTCACGGTGAAAAATCAGATATGGGGAACTACAAGACAAGGCACCCAGATCCGACACTCTTCTAGCAGAGGCAATAGCCAGCAAGAACACCACCATAAGGGAAAGCCACTTAAGGTCAGCTGAACCAAGGGGTTCAAATGGAGGCTCCAGCAAAGCCTCCAAAACCACCGACAAGTCCCAAGGAGCCACAGGTGGGAAATAGGGAGGTTGGATACGCAACACACCCTGAGTGAAAGTATGAACATCAGGCAAAGTCGCAATTTTTCTCTGAAACCACACCGACAAGGCAGAAATATGAACCTTGAGGGAGGCCAGACGCAGGCCTAAATCTAGGCCTTGCTGCAGAAAAGCCAAAAGTTTGGCTGTACTAAATTTGGAAGCGTCATAATTGTTAGATGCGCACCAAACAAAGTAAGAATGCCAGACCCTATGATAAATCTGAGCAGAAGCCGGTTTCCGGGCCTGCAACATAGTTTTAATGACCTCTTCAGAAAAACCTTTAGCCCTCAAGAAAGAAGCTTCAAGAGCCACGCCGTCAAAGATAGCCGGGCTAGGTCCTGGTAAACACAGGGGCCCTGAACGAGAAGGTCTGGGTGTTTCGGAAGTAGAAGTGGACAGTCCGACGATAGGCCTTGCAGGTCTGAGAACCAGTGCCGTCTGGGCCACGCCGGAGCTATGAGAAGCAGATTTCCTCTTTCTTGCTTGAACTTCCGAATTACCCTGGGCAGGAGTGACACCAGAGGGAACACGTACGGCAGCCGAAACCTCCACGGCACCGCCAACGCATCCACGAATGCTGCTTGAGGATCCCTTGTTCTTGCTCCGAAGACCGGAACCTTGTGATTGTGTCGAGACACCATCAGATCTACATCTGGAAGACCCCACTTTTCCACTAGGAGTTGAAACACTTCTGGATGGAGGCCCCACTCGCCAGCATGCACGTCCTGACGACTGAGAGAGTCCGCTTCCCAATTCAGGACTCCCGGAATGAATATTGCCGATATGGCCGGTAGATGGCGTTCCGCCCAACGTAGAATCCGTGAGACTTCCTTCATTGCCAAATGGCTTTGAGTGCTGCCTTGATGATTTATGTAAGCCACTGTGGTGGCGTTGTCCGACTGTACTTGAAGAGGACGGTACTGAATTAAATGCTGGGCCAGGTTCAATGCATTGAAGACCGCCCGCAATTCCAGAATGTTGATCGAGAGGAGGGACTCCTCCTTGGTCCACCGACCCTGAAGGGAGTGTTGCTTCAGCACCGTGCCCCAACCTCTTAGACTGGCATCTGTCGTCAACAGGACCCAGTTGGATATCCAGAAGGGACGGACCCCGCACAATTGTTGGTCCTGTAGCCACCAGAGCAGCGACAGACGGACCTCCGGAGTCAATGAGATCATTTGAGACCTGATCCGATGAGGCAGGCCGTCCCACTTGGCTAGAATCAGCCTCTGGAGAGGGCGAGAATGGAATTGAGCATACTCCACCATGTCGAATGCCGATACCATGAGGCCCAGCACCTGCATCGCCGAATGTATCGACACTTGCGGACGAGAAAGGAAGCAACGAATCCTGTACTGAAGCTTCAGGACTTTCTCCTGACACAAGAACAATCTCTGGTTGTGAGTGTCCAATAGTGCTCCCAGATGCACCATGCTATGAGCAGTGATCAGGGAGGATTTCTTCCAGTTGATGAGCCACCCGTGAGCTTGTAGAAACCGGACCGTCATATCTAGATGACGTAGGAGAAGTTCTGGGGAATTTGCCAGGATTAACAAGTCGTCCAGATACAGCAGTATCCTGACCCCTTGACGGCGGAGTACCACCGTCATCACCGCCATGACTTTTGTAAAGACTCGCGGAGCCGTTGTTAAACCAAAAGATAACGCCCGAAACTGGTAGTGGAGGTTGCCAATAGCAAACCTCAGGTATTGCTGATGTGACGCTGCTATAGGAATATGCAGGTAAGCATCCTGTATGTCCAGGGAGACCATGTAGTCCCCAGGTTCCAAGGCCAGAACTATAGAGCGAAGGGTTTCCATACGGAACTTGGAACCTTCACAAACCCGTTCAATGCCTTGAGGTTGAGAATGGGCCTGGAGGACCCATTCGGTTTCGGGACTAGAAACAGTGGAGAATAGTACCCCCGGCCCCTCTGCGCAAGAGGCACCTGTACTACGACTCCTGTATCCAGGAGGGTCTGTACCACCGAATGCAGTGTTTGCCTATGTCTGGTCCAATGGGACGTCTGTCAGGCAAAATCGATGAGGGGGTCGGTTTTTGAAGGCTATGGCGTAACCTCGAGTGCCGACTTCCCGTACCCAGGCATCTGAAGTGGTCTTCAACCATTCCTGGGTATACCCTAGAATCCGGCCCCCCACCCTGGGATCCCCCAGGGGGAGGCCTGCCCCATCATGCGGCAGGCTTATCGTCTTGGAAGCTGGCTGACGGGCAGCCCAGGCTCTTTTGGGCTTCGGCTTACCAGGTTTGGAAGTGCGGGCCTGCTTGTGGTACGCCTGACCTTTTGCTTTACCTGAAGGGCGAAAGGGACGAAAGGACGTACCTTTAGCCTTCGACACAGAAGGAGCGGTACTTGGCAGACAGGCAGTTTTGGCAGTAGCCAAGTCAGCTACTATCTTATTTAAGTCCTCCCCAAACAGAATATCTCCCTTTAAAAGGGAGTACATCCAGGGTTTTTCTAGATTCCAGGTCCACAGACCAGGATCTCAGCCACAATATCCGGCGAGCCAGGACTGATGTAGTAGAGGCCTTGGCTGCTAGTATACCGGCATCAGAAGCTGCCTCTTTAATATATCGAGAAGTTGTGACAATATATGACAAGCATTGTCTAGCATGGTCAGAGGAGATTTCAGCTTCTAACTCCAAGGCCCATGCTTCAATAGCCTCAGCAGCCCATGTGGCTGCAATAGTGGGCCTTTGTGCAGCACCCGTGAGGGTGTAAATCGCTTTTAGACAACCCTCCACACGTTTATCCGTAGGCTCTTTTAGAGACGTGACGGTAGTGACAGGTAGAGCTGAGTAAACCACCATCCTAGCCACATGTGAGTCCACTGGAGGAGGCGCTTCCCAATTCTTAGACAGCTCTGGCGCGAGGGGATAGCGAGCCAGCATCTTCTTTTGAGGCACAAACTTCGTACCCCGGTTTTCCCAGGGTTCCTGACGTATATCCACTAGGTGGTCAGAGTGAGGTAAAATTTGTTTAACCACCTTCTGACGCTTGAACCTATCTGGTTTCTTGGGAGGGACGAATGGCTCGGGATCATCCGTAATCTGTAGAATTAACTTAATAGCCTCCAAAAGATCAGGAACATCCACATGTGAACTACCTTCCCCATCAGCCGTATCTGAGTCAGAACCTGTGGGGTCAGTGTACTTGCCATCTTCATCAGACGAGGTGTCAGTGACAGCAGTGGATTGTGAGGAGACAAGCGCGCACCTAGAGGACCCCTTGGACATAGGCGAGCACTGGTCAGACTTTTTATTAGTCAAGGACTGGTTCAAATTCTTTAATTGAGCAGATAAATTGTCCGCCCACGGCGGGTTAGCTGCAGGGACCACATACGGGTGTACTGGCATTGGGGGTCCCATGGGGGGTGTTAGTTTATGAACTAGCGCATGCAGAATCATGGAAAAAAGCGGCCCACGGTGGGTCAGAATGTGCCTCCGTTGCCACAGTCCCACTGGGGGGCAAGGAGCCCCCAGAACCAGAGCCCACAGCTGCTATATTCTCCTCATATGGGTCTGTGGCACCAGCAACACCTGTAGTGTGTTCAGCCCCAGAACCGTTAAACACAGTACAATTATCAGCAGCACTATACCTCTAAACCCAAACCCCTGCGCAGTGTAGTTAGCACTAGCAGAGATAAAGGAGAGATATGGTGACTAAATCACAGAGAAAAATTCGTAATACAGTATATCTTTGTGAAAATCCTATATTAGATAAAACCTGACGCACCAAGCCCCCTCAGGTTATAGAATATAGGGATAGCAAGTTGAGTGAAAGACACGAGATGGACAACACTTAGCTATCAAATGCACACACAGAAAGTCACAGTTTGCACAATGCAGAGATTATTACTGACAATAATACTGCACTGGACTAGCTTATATATATATATATATAGCTATATAGTTAATAGATACAACACTACACAGTAAGAAGTGGATGTATATCACAGGGTAATTGTACTATAAAACCCTGACTAAATGCACTCTTTCTTAACTATCACTGTCTAAAAAGGCAGGTAGAATACTTAAGTGTCATGTAAAGGCACAGCGCTGACAACCAGGCGGCTTTACATAGGAGGATTTGCCCAAGCAGTTCCAGGAACAGTGAGCTGAGGGATAATGGCGCCGCAGACACTGACGGAGTGAGGAAAAGACAGAAATGCAGCTCCAGGGCGGGAACACTTGCTGGAAATGGCGCCCTGGGGCTGGGGGAGGGGCTTCAGGTCTAAGCCTTATCCCCCTGCTGGCAAAATCACCGGGTACTGTGGGCAATATAAAAATCGGTTTAGAGAGAAAACCTGACCTGCGCCCATGCCCTGGTGATCTAGTGGGATCGCCTGTACAGCCACAGTGTCCACCGCCAGCGCGCGGCCCGCCTACCACTGACCGCGCCGGATCGCGATAAAGACTGGGTCCGGCAAGCGGGACCCACTTACCACCTCCCGAAGTGCGGCCACGTGATCCTGGAGAGCCCCAGCCGTGTGTGTCTAACGAGAAGAAAACCGGAGCCTCCGCTGTAGGTACCCGGCAACCAGGGCTCGGGAGTGTACAGCGCCGCTGGGGAGAGCTGGAGCTGCAGCAGTGATTGTCTTCTGACATCTACCACCGCTGCTGCCCTTGAAGTCTTCACTTTTTTCTTCATAAAAAACTTTTCTGAGGGCTGATTGGAGCTTACTGCAGCACCAACTTACAAAACTGAGCTCCTGTGCAGGGAGGCGGGGTGATATAGGAGGCAGTGCTATGCATTCTGGAAATAGTCAAAGCTTTGAGCCTGTTGGTGCCTCGGATCAAGATCCTACTCTACACCCATTGTCCAATCCTTGTGGAGCCCAGTGTACCCCGCAGCAGAAAAAATAATTTATCTGATGAGAAATTTAATATTGGCAATATGCCATTCAGGACACAAAGTTGCAAGGAAAGGCTAAGGCCTTGGCCTATATTCATATCTGGTAGTTCATCTTCTCATGAGGATGGAAGCCCTCCTCCCTCTCTAAAAATTTAAAAAATGAAGCTTGTTAAAGCACAGGAAAAAACAACTGTGTGTTCAGAGATATCACAAATCCTCAAGGAGAGTCCAAGTATGTCCACGGTTGCGATGTCTAGGCCTGACCTTCCCAAGACTGTATGGAAAGAGGATGCTCATACCACCATTTGCACGCCCCCTGCAAGTGCTGGGAGGAGCACTGCCAGTCCGGTTGCTGATATTGAGATTGAGGATGTCACTGTAGAAGTACACCAGGATGATGATGAAATTGGTGTAGCTGGCGCTGAGGAGGAAGTTGATGATGAGGATTCTGATGGTGATGTGGTTTGTTTGAATAAGGCACCAGTGAAGACAGTTGTTGAAAAGGCCCATTGTCATGCCTGAGAAAAACACCAAAAAAGCCACCTCTTTGGTGTGGAATTATTTCTCTATAAATCAGGACAACAGGTGTCAAGCCATCTGTTGCCTTTGTCAATCCATAATAAGTAGGGGTAAGGACGTTAACCACCTAGGAACATCCTCCCTTATGCGTCACCTGCAGCGCATTCATCATAAGTCATTGTCAAGTTCAGAAACTTTGAGTAATAGCGTAAGCAGTCCACTGACACCTAAATCCCTTCTTCCTATTGTACCCAAGCTTCTGCAATCCACACCACCAACTCCCTCAACGTCAATTTCCTCCTCAGTCAGGAACGTAAGTAGTCCTGCAGGCCATGTCACTGGCATAACTGACAAGTCCTCTCCTGTCTGAGATTCCCCCGGAGGATCCTTAAGTGGTATGCCTACTGCTGCTGCTGCTGCTGTTGTTGCTGCTGGGAGTCAATCATCATCCCAGAGATGAAGTCAGAAGAAGAACACTTGTACTACTTCAACTAAGCAATTGACTGTCTAACAGTCCTTTGCAAGGAAGATGAAATATGACAGAAGTCATCCTGTTGCAAAGTGGATTACTGAGGCCATAACAACTATGCTGGTGTTAGACGTACGTCTGGTATCTGCCATTAGTGCAGTGCGATTTAGTCAGTTGATGGACGTACTGTGTCCCCGGTACCAAATCTTGTCTAGATTCCACTTCACTAGGAAAGCAATTCCCGGACTGTACAGGGACATTAAGAAAAGTGTCCTCAGTGTTCTGAAAAATGCGGTTGTACCCTCTATCCACTTAACCACGGACATTTGGACAAGTGGAGAAGGGCAAACTAAGGACTACATGACTGTGACAGCCCACTGGGTAGATGTATGGCCTTCCGCAGCAACAACAGCAACGGCACCAGCATCTCACAAACGGCAACTCGTTTGCTAGGCAGGCTACGCTGTGTGTCACCGCTTTCCATAAGAGGAACACCGCTGACAACCTCTTATGGAAACTGAGGGACATCATCGCACAATGGCATACCCCACTCAGACTCTCCTGGGGATTTGTGTTATAAGACAATGCCACCAATATTGTGTATGCATTACATCTGGGCAAATTCCAGTACATCCCATGTTTTGCACATAAAATTAATTTGGAGGTCCAGATTTTTTTGAAAAACTACAGGGGCATGCAGGAGATGCTTTCGGTGGCACGAATAATTGCGGGCCACTTTCGACATTCAGCGACTTCGTGACAAAGGCTGGAGCACCAGCAAACACTCCTGAACATGCCCTACCATCACCTGAAGCAAGAGGTGGTAACGAGGTGGAATTCAACACTCTATATGCTTCAGAGGATGGAGGAGCAGCAAAAGGCCATTCAAGCCTATACATCTACCTATGATATAGGCAAAGGAGGGGGAATGCACCTGACTCAAGCGCAGTGGAGAATGATTTCCATGTTGTGCTTGGTTCTCCAACCCTTCGAACTTGTCACACGTGAAGTCAGTGCAGACACTGCCAGCTTGAGTCAGGTCATTCCCCTCATCAGGCTTTTGCAGAAGCAGCTGGAGAAATTGAAGGAGGAGCTAAGATGGAGCGATTCCGCTAAGTATGTGGGACTTGTGGATGTAGCCCTTCATTCGCTTTGCCAGGATTCAAGGGTGGTCAATCTGTTGAAATCAGAGCACTACATTTTGGCCACCGTGCTCGATCCTAGGTTTAAAGCTACATTGTATCTCTCTTTCCAGCGGACACAATTCTGCAGAGGTGCAAAGACCTGCTGGTGAGACAATTGTCAACTCAAGCGGGACGTGACCCGTCAACAGCTCCTTCTTTATTTTCTCCCGCAACTGGGGCTGCAAGAAAAATAATACAATTTCCTAGCCCACCCACTGGCGGTGATGCAGGGCAGTCAGGAGCAAGTGTTGACATCTGGTCCGGGCTGAGGGAGCTGCCAACAATTACTGACATGTCTACTGTCACTGCATATGATGCTGTCACCACTGAAAGAATGGTGGAGGATTATATTGGTGAGAGCATCCAAGTAGGCATGTCAGACAGTCCGTATGTATACTGGCAGGAAAAAGAGGCAATTTGGAGGTCCTTGCACAAACTGGCTTTATTTTACTTAAGTTGCCCCCCATCCAGTGTGTACTGCGAAATAGTGTTTAGTGCAGACGGTAACCTTGTCAGCGATCGGCGTAGGAGGTTACTTCCACAAAATTTGGAGAAGGTGATGTTCATCAAAATGAATTATAAATTCCTCCAGGAAGACCTTTACCAGCAATTGCCTCCAGAAAGTAAACAAGGACCTGTGATGATGGATTCCAGTGGGGACGAATTAATACTCTGTGAGGAAGGGGATGTACACACTGAAAGGGGTGAGGAATCTGAGGATGAGGATGACATCTTACCTCTGTAGAGCCAGTTTGTGCAAGGGGAGATTAATTGCTTCTTTTTTGGTGGGGGGGATTAATTGCTTCTTTTTTGTTGGGGGCCCAACAAACCAATTATTTCAGCCACGGACGTGTGGCAGACCCTGTCGCTGAAATGATTGGTTTGTTAAAGTGTGCATGTCCTGTTTATACAACATAAGGGTGGGAGTGAGGGCCCAAGGACAATTCCATCTTGCACCTCTTTTTTTTCTTTGCATAATGTGCTCTTTGGGGCCTAGTTTTTAAAACTGCCATCCTGTCTGCCACTGCAGTGCCACTCCTAGATGGACCAGATGTTTGTGCCGCCCACTTGTGTTGCTTAGCTTAGTCATCCAGCGTCCTCTGTGCAACCTTTTGGCCTAAAAACAATATTGTGAGGAGTGAGGTGTTTAGAATAGACTGGAAATGAGTGGAAATTAATGTTATTGAGGTTAATAATACCGTAGGATCAAAATTACCCCCAAATTCTGTGATTTTAGCTGTTTTTATGTGTTTTTTTTTTTAAACAGATCCAAAACCAAAACCTGAAAAACCAATCCAGATCCAAAACATGAACGGAGATCTAGATCCAAAACCAAAACACATGACCTTGTCAAAGTTTGGCCTAAAAACAATATTGTGAGGAGTGAGGTGTTAGAATAGACTGGAAAGGAGTGGAAATTAATGTTATTGAGGTTAATAATACCGTAGGATCAAAATTACCCCCAAATTCTGTGATTTTAGCTGTTTTTATGTTTTGTTTTTGTTTTTAAAAAAAAAAACAGATCCAAAACCAAAACCTGAAAAACCAATCCAGATCCAAAACATGAACGGAGATCTAGATCCAAAACCAAAACACAAGCCCTTGTCAAAGTCGAAAAATATTGAAGAACACACAGCACGTATAAACTGCACACACATGCCCACTGCGCGTGCACTTGTTCCGCCGTGCGTGCACATATCCGCAATTTGCGTATGGTCGCTCCCGCGGTCCTGCGCGTGGTATGGGTATTTACGGCAGAGTTTGTGAACGCATGGAGAGCTATCATAACATTACATATTTAATCCAAATAGTGCCCATCGTACACATAGTCCCCCTGCACCACATCAGAAAGTATCAACCGTTTAAATGATTCCAGAACAAGGGGATTCACCTTTACAGGATAAGAGGGGACAGACTAAGGTTATAAGGTGGTGTTTGGTATCCAGCTGTAGGGTATTTTAAGGGTAACTGTCACTGACCTGGGTTGGGGATGTTGTGAACTCGGGGGTTCTTCCGATGGTCGGGAAGAGGAACCACAGCTGGGTCGGAGCAGGGATGGTCGGATATAGGTTTTCCTCATATAAGACTCGGATAGTTAGGATTGGTGAAAAATGCTGAGGAACTTTATTATGGGAAGGGAGCAATACAGCGACACATGAAAGAAAGAGAACTTGTGGGCAATGTCAAAGGCTACTGGAGAATTTGTGAGCAACGTTTAAAGGCACTGATCAATGAAGAACTCGTGAGCGATGGTGAAAGACACTGAAGAATTTGTGAGCAATGTTTAAAGACACTGATGAATAAAGAAGTTGTGAGCGATGATGAAGGACACTGAAGAATTTGTGAGCGATGTTTTGAAGACACTGATGAATGAAGAACGTGTGAGCGATGGTGAAAGACACTGAAGAATTTGTGTGCGATGTTTAAAGACACTGATGAAATGAAGAACTTGTGAGCGATGGTGAATGACACTGAAGAATTGGTGAGCGATGTTTAAAGACACTGATGAATGAAGAACTTGTGAGCGATGGTGAATGACACTGAAGAACTTGTGAGCGATGTTTAAAGACACTGATGAATGAAGAACTTGTGAGCGATGTTTAAAGACACTGATGAATGAAGAACTTGTGAGTGAGGGTGAATGACAATGAAGAAATTGTGAGCGATGTTTGAAGACACTGATGAATGAAGAACTTGTGAGCGATGGTGAATGACACTGAAGAATTTGTGAGCGATGTTTGAAGACACTGATGAATGAAGAACTTGTAAGCGATGGTGAATGACACTGAACGCTGGAAACACTAAAGTTGGTTCAGCCTGCAGGCCATGCTGAATCCAGGGAACGCTGGCAACTGCACTGCAGAGGAACACACAAGTTGTTCGGATCACTGGAGACTGTGCTGCAGAAAGGCACCCTGAATCCTAGAAGCACTGGAGTATATCTGCGGGGGAAAACACTGCGTACGGGAGCTCTGGCATCCACTTCAGTAAGAGACGATACTCAGGCGCCGAGGCTCTCCCGGCGTCCGGTTTTGAATCTCCCGCCTCTATTGGATTGGTGAAGCGGATAGTGAGGTCACCTGCTCCCCGCCCTCGTGACGCCGGCTGTCATGGCGGCGCCCACGTTCCGGGAAACCGCCGGGAGCCGCGCCAGCCAGACGCCGGGACCCGAGGACTGCTGGAGGTGGGGACCGCCAAACAGACCAGCAGCCACGCAGGGGTAAGCGCGGCGGCCGCTGCCCCTGGCGTGTGACAGTACCCCCTCCTCCAGGAGTGGCCCCTGGACACTTCCCGGGCTTTGTTGGATGTCTGGAATGGAAGATCCGCACCAGTCGGGGAGCCGTAACTTCAGTAGCTTTGACCCAGCTCCTCTCCTCAGGGCCATAACCTTTCCATTCTACCAAGTACTGCAGATTCTTGTGAAGATAACGGGAGTCAAGAATAGCTTTGATTTCAAATTCCGTTCCGGCTTCAGTCTTTACAGAGGTTGGCCTAGGGGACTCTGAATGGAACCGATTTAAAATAAGGGGACAAAGGAGAGAAACATGGAAGGAATTTGGTACCCGAAAGTGGGAAGGCAAACCCAATTTGCAGACAACCGGGTTCAGAACTTGCAACACGGGGTAAGGGCCAATGAACCTCGGGGCAAACTTCATAGCGGGCACTCTTAAACGGAGATTGCGGGTAGAGAGCCATACTCTATCACCAACTTTGTATTGGGGAGCTGCCCGTCGCTTCCTATCCGCAAAGAATTTGTAGCGGCCGGAGATTTTCTTGAGGTTAACATGAACCCTACTCCAGATTTGGCTGAAGTGCCGAAGAGTAGAGGCTGCAGCAGGAACATCTTCCGGAGAACAGACGGGTAATTCTGGAACTTGAGGATGGAATCCATAGTTAATGAAGAATGGGGACTCACCAGTGGAAGAGTGGTACAAATGATTATGGGCAAACTCGGCCCAGGGCAACAGTTCCACCCAATCATCTTGCGCAGGAGAGAGATAAACGCGGAGAAAAGTCTCTAAATCTTGATTGACGCGTTCAGTTTGCCCATTGGTCTGAGGATGGTAGGCAGATGAAAACTTAAGTTTTACTTGTAAGGCTGAACAGAGGGCCCTCCAGAATCTTCAGTGAACTGCACCCCCCGATCAGAGCCTTTCTCCTGAGGTAACCCATGCAGGTGGAAGTGTTCCCGGATAAGTAACAAAGCCAATTTAGGAGCTGACGGCAACCCTGTCAAAGGAACAAAATGTGCCATTTTAGAAAAGCGGTCAATAATCACCCAGACGGTATTGTGACCCTTGGAGGGGGCAATTCGGTGGCAAAGTCCATAGAAATATGGGTCCAAGGCCTCTTAGGAATGGACAGTGGATGAAGCAACCCCGCAGGAGGCAGACGAAGAATTTTGTGCTGAGCACATTGAGGACATGAGTTGACATAATCTTGTATGTCCTTCTTCATAGTGTCCCACCAGTATGACCTTCGTAGAAACTCCCACATTTTTTGAACTCCAGGATGACCGGAAAACTTGGAGGTATGAGCCCACTGCAGCAACTTCGGTCGAAATTTAGCTGGTACAGACATTCTCCCAGGAGGAGGACCCAAAGCGGTGGGAGCTGCCAAAATAGAAACAACTGAGAATCAAAGCCTTTCCAACGGAATTCTCCTCATCCGAAGCAGTTAAGGAACGAGATAGAGCATCAGCCTTAGTGTTAAAAGTCCCGGCGCGGTACTTAATGATGAACGAGAATCGAGTGAAGAAAAGCGCCCATCTAGCTTGACGGGGATTCAAGCACTGGGCTGTTTTGAGATACAGCAAGTTCTTGTGATCGGTGTAAATCGTAATTAGGTGTTTAGCACCTTCCAATAGATATCTCCATTCTTCCAGGGCAGATTTTATTGGTCTCCGATGGTGTAGTTTCGTTCAGCAGGAGAGAACTTGCGAGAATGGAAACCACATGGATGTAACTTCCCGTCAGAGGAGTACTGTGAAAGCACGGCACCGATGCCTACTGAGGAAGCATCGACCTCCAAGAAGAATGGTTTTGAAAAATTTGGTTGCTGAAGTACCGGAGCGGACATAAAGGCTGCTTTCAACCGGGCGAACGCTGCTACAGCTTCAGAAGACCAGTGACTTGGGTCAAACCCCTTTTTGGTTAGGGCAGTAATTGGTGCCACAATGGTAGAGAATCCCTTTATGAATTTCCGGTAGTAATTCGCAAAACCCAGAAATCTTTGTACCGCTTTCAAAGAAAGAGGCTGAGTCCAGTCCCGAATAGCAGTAAGTTTTTCCGGATCCATGCGAAGCTCCGTACCTGAGATGACGTAACCAAGAAATGGAATTGAAGGAACCTCAAAGGTACATTTGGAGATCTTGCCGTAGAGATGATTCCTTCGTAGACGAAGAAGTACCTCCTTGACCTGTACTCTGTGCTCTGTGAGATTCAAAGAAAATATCAGAATGTCATCCAAGTATACCACTACACTTAGGTATAACATATCTCGGAAGATTTCATTCACAAATCCTTGGCAGACGGCAGGGGCATTGCTGAGGCCAAACGGCATTACCAGATATTCATAATGCCTGTCCCTGGTATTGAAGGCCGTCTTCCATTCGTCCCCCTGTCGAATACGTATCAAATTATAGGCTCCCCTTAAGTCGAGCTTGGTGAAAACATGGGCTCAGCGAACCCTATAAAATAGCTCCGTGATGAGCGGCAAGGGATATTTGTTCTTAATGGTGATATCATTTAAGCCGCGGTAGTCAATACATGGTCTCAACCCTCCGTCCTTCTTCTTCACAAAAAAGAAGCCTGCTCCCGCCGGGGAGGTAGAGGGGCGAATGAATCCTTTCTGCAGATTAGACTTGATATAGTCCGACATGGCTTGGGTCTCGGGTAATGATAAGGGATAAGTGCGTCCCCGGGGTGGCATTCTCCCTGGGATGAGCTCAATGGGACAGTCCCAGGGTCTATGGGGTGGTAACTGATCGGCCGCCTGTTCCGAAAACACGTCTGTGAACTCCCGATAGGCCTCCGGAATGAGCTCCTTATCCGACTTGGAAGATACACGGAGCGGGTAGACAGGAGTGAGACAATTAGAATGACAAAATTAACTCTAGGATACTATTTGTGACGACTTCCAGTCGACGTGAGGGTTGTGTACTTTAAGCCAAGGAAGACCAAGAACCAGATCGTAAGGCATCTCCCGAATCACTAGGAACTCCAGATGTTCTTGATGCAGAGCTCCAACCTGCAGCTTGACTGGCACTGTACGACTTGAAATAAGACCATTAGAAATGTGGGTACCATTGATAGCAGTCAACGTAATAGGTCGTTCGACGGACTGTAACTGTAAACCCAGTTTTTGGACACAAGAAAGAGAAACAAAATTCCCTGCAGCCCCGGAGTCCAGCAGAGCCTTAACGGGTTTGGCTATAGACCCAGAAAACAGAGACACTGAGAGTAAACAGTCCACTGTCGGAGAAGGCTTAGATGTAACCCCTAACTCGACTCCTCCGGAATAAGCTAGGACTGCCCGTTTCCCGGACGGGACTTACAAAACTTGAGAAAGTGATCCGCAGCTCCACAGTAGAGGCAGAGTCTACCCTCACGACGGCGCTGTCGTTCTTCCGGGAACAGCCGAGATCGATTAATTTGCATAGGTTCGTCTGGACTTGGGGTAACCGTTTGCTTAGACAGGAGAGACCGGAATCTGGATCGTTCTGACCGACTGCGTTCACCACCTCGTTCCTGCATACGAAGATCCACCTTTACACAGAGTGAGATCAACTGTTCTAAGGAATCTGGCAGATCCCTAGTGATCAGTTCGTCTTTTAGACGGTCGGAGAGCCCATTCCAGAAAGCGGCCCGGAGAGTATCATTATTCCAGCGCAGTCCTAAGGCTATGGTTTGGAAATGAATCACATACTGTCCCACTGAACGGGAGCCTTGTCGGACTCGGAGCAAGTCCGAAGAAGCAGCGGTCGTTCTGCCGGGCTCATCGAAGATCCTTCGGAATGACGTGATGAAATTGGTGTAACTGGAAACCAACGGGTCAGACCGCTCCCATAACGGAGACACCCAATCCAACGCTGAACCTTCAAGCAAGGAAATAATGTACCGATAATAATGTACTTGGACCGATCTGTGGGGAAGTTGTGTTAGAGAAGTTCAAAATGTACCTCGCATTGGTTGAGAGAACCACGGCAATTCTTTGGATTCCCATTATAGCGAGAAGGAGTGGGAAGCTGAAGGCGTGACCTGGGTCCAGACAGGGATTGGACATTACTAGGGGCAACCACAGGAGCGGGTACTGGAGCTGGAGCCGGAACTACTGAAGCCAGAGAAGCCTGAATTTGATCCAGCCGGCCGGACAACTCCTGGAGATACTGCATCACCTGGCTCTGTGCCGCCTCCTGACTTTGAACTCGGGAAACCAGGTCCTGGTTGGCGCTTGCCTCTGGGTTCCGATCCCCCGGGTCCATAGGGCCTGAGTATACTGTCACTGACCTGGGTTGGGGATGTTGTGAACTCGGGGGTTCTTCCGATGGTCGGGAAGAGGAACCACAGCTAGGTCGGAGCAGGGATGGTCGGATATAGGTTTTCCTCATATAAGACTCGGATAGTTAGGATTGGTGAAAAATGCTGAGGAACTTTATTATGGGAAGGGAGCAATACAGCGACACATGAAAGAAAGAGAACTTGTGGGCAATGTCAAAGGCTACTGGAGAATTTGTGAGCAACGTTTAAAGGCACTGATCAATGAAGAACTCGTGAGCAATGGTGAAAGACACTGAAGAATTTGTGAGCAATGTTTAAAGACACTGATGAATAAAGAACTTGTGAGCGATGATGAAGGACACTGAAGAATTTGTGAGCGATGTTTTGAAGACACTTATGAATGAAGAACTTGTGAGCGATGGTGAAAGACACTGAAGAATTTGTGTGCGATGTTTAAAGACTGATGAAATGAAGAACTTGTGAGCGATGGTGAATGACACTGAAGAATTGGTGAGCGATGTTTAAAGACACTGATGAATGAAGAACTTGTGAGCGATGGTGAATGACACTGAAGAACTTGTGAGCGATGTTTAAAGACACTGATGAATGAAGAACTTGTGAGCGATGGTGAATGACACTGAAGAATTTGTGAGCGATGATTAAAGACACTGATGAATGAAGAACTTGTGAGCGATGTTTAAGACACTGATGAATGAAGAACTTGTGAGCGATGGTGAATGACACTGAAGAATTTGTGAGCGATGTTTGAAGACACTGATGAATGAAGAACTTGTGAGCGATGGTGAATGACACTGAAGAATTTGTGAGCGATGTTTGAAGACACTGATGAATGAAGAACTTGTGAGCGATGGTGAATGACACTGAACGCTGGAAACACTAAAGTTGGTTCAGCCCGCAGGCCATGCTGAATCCAGGGAATGCTGGCAACTGCACTGCAGAGGAACACACAAGTTGTTCGGATCACTGGAGACTGTGCTGCAGAAAGGCACCCTGAATGCTAGAAGCACTGGAGTATAGCTGCGGGGGAAAACACTGCGTACGGGAGCTCTGGCATCCACTTCAGTAAAGAGACGATACTCAGGCGCCGAGGCTCTCCCGGCGTCCGGTTTTGAATCTCCCGCCTCTATTGGATTGGTGAAGCGGGTAGTGACGTCACCTGCTCCCCGCCCACGTGACGCCGGCTGTTATGGTGGCGCCCACGCTCAGGGAAACCGCCGGGAGCCGCAGCAGCCAGACGCCGGGACCCGAGGACCGCCGGAGGTGGGGACCGCCAAACAGACCAGCAGCAACGCAGGGGTAAGCGCAGAAACTGCTTCCCCTGGCGTGTGACAGTAGCATTCCGGTGTTGGTTTGCGGAAGATCGCATGTTCCTGCGGATAGTTAGGTGCAGAAGCAGAATATAGATATAAACTTTACTGTAGATATAAATATTTACTGTATATTATGTATGCGGCGGGAATCCAGAGGAGACCACCCACAAGAGCAGTTGGGAAAGACAGCGCCTACCTTTTCAAATCATCCTATGACCTCTCCTGTACTGTAAAAGTGCATTCCTGTGTCCAATGGACAACGGGATTACAGTATCCATTGTATTGCTTTTGGAAGACTTGTATAAATAAAGCCTGCTGCAGCCCGGCCTGACACAAGACTCTCAACGTTATCAACCTGATAGCGGAGGACCGGACCGGGAGGCGCACGCGAATATACTCACGTATGTACATTGACTGTAGCCATTTACTCTGTTGTATTGTAGTGCATAATTTGTATTGTTAACCCCCTTTCAGAAATATTACTCTGTGGTGTCGGAACCCAGTGATTAACTACAAATCGGTGTTGTGTCTTCCTTTTGCTGCTAAGGTTTAAGAGTGTATTAGTAACGCATCGCATTGCTGTATAAGGTTTAAAGTGTATCTCTGGGTGTGTGCACGCTGTGTGTACTTTGTACCCCCAGCGCGGCGTTTGTACGCTAAGTCCGTACAGTGATACGGGACTCCGTACGCAAACAGTGTATAAAGTACGTAGCGTGTGTATTAAGTATGGCGGCTTTAAAGTGTATTAAAGGTGTGTTTAAGGTATAGCTTTATGTTTTAAGATAAAATCGACATTATCAATTGGGGGCATCTTCCGGTTTTTCCACATACCCACAGCCTAGCAGGTTAAAGCAGACTTTATCTATCAGCAAAGGGCGGACAAGTATCCTACGTAAACCTTTTTCTGGCCGGTGGATACACTGGAAACCCTATTTTATTGCTGATTAGATAGCGTCTGCTCTGCATGGTTTGCAGGGATGCTGGTAGGACCCGTAAAGTAAATACGCAAGGCTATTTAAAAAAAAAAGTCTGTGAATTTTTGTTTGGCACCAAATGCGCACACAACACAAGCGTACACCTGTACTTTGTATACCCGCTCACATTGTTGCCATAAGTACTGATTACTAGATTCATTTAGACCTGTGTAAAAAAAACGGAGAAATTTGTTGCTATTTAGTTAAAATATAAATATTAAGGAAGTAAACGTAAAACACAAACACAGTCTGGCCTAGTTAAAAAGGTTTATACAGAAAGAAACTGTGTTGTGTTAAGTGAGCGATTATAGGTAATATCGCTTACATTTATAGAAGTGTGGGATTTGTACTATTGCGGACGTACGGTTTTTGTACACGTGTCTCGGACAAAGTACGGGACTGCGTACGCAACGTAAAGACGTACGCACGGTCGCGTGTTTACGCAACGTGCGTAAGGGTACGGCCGCTAAGTACAAATTACACAATAGTATCGTTTAGTTTAGGGGCGGGACAGTAGTCACGCTACATTAGCACAAATTGCTCGGTTTCCAAGATTTAGTTTAAATAAAACCTTTTTTACTGTATTGCCTCTGGGAGTAAAGCTGTACAGAAAAACCAAAGTGTATTTGAGTGAGCGAACGTGAGTGAGTGAACGTAACAGTGAACGTAGTGGACCCCAGGAATTCGGGATCCCGTCGAGTGGTACATCAAGTGAGTGGAGACTTGGTGGCGTGAGGCAGCTGACTCATGTTAATATAGATTGAAGTACAAAGGAGCAAGGTAGGAGAGTACCGCAGCCAAGGAGGTCAGCGAGGTTTAGAGTACCGCGGCCCCGGGGGTCAGCGAGGTTTACCCATATAGTTTTTGATACGCTCCGGCTGAGGTTTCGCAGCTTGTGATTCGATTCCAGTGGTCGTACGGCGGATAAGTAACAAGTACCTATACGCTGTGCAATTGGACCGCGCGTTCGTGGGTGCAATATTTAGCGCAACGTGATACCCTTTCTACGAGCTTTGCGTAAAATTGCGGTATCATTAGCGCTGTATATAGCATACGCAAGCGTGATTTGTGTATAATAAAGGTTTAGGGAGTTTTCGCTGGTCTCTCTCAGGAAATCTCCAATGGCCTATATTTACTGGAAAGGGTAAGTTATTCCTAGAAACTTCCAGTAAATAGAGGTTACATAGGGGCCCTAGGTTGGGTACATTGCCTTCGCTATCAACAGTGTATGGTAGTACTGGCCAACGTTGGCGTGAGTGGGTGAAAGCACTCGGAGAACTTTCACCGTTGCCTTATATTGAGTATTGTGGTTTTTTGTGGGATTAGCCGAAAGGGCAATACCTGCAAATTATGGGGGCCAGTTGCTCAAGTAAGGGACGTTCAACCAGGGTTCAGGTTGACATACCGCGGCCCAGGGGGTCAGCGAGGTTCATTATGTGTGAAAAGTATGGTTCACACACAGAAGTTGTATGCAATGAATGGGAACGTATGACTGCGGAAGATAGGGAACCATTCCCTAAGGTAGGCAGTTTTGAACCAGAGGTATTGCAGAATTTAAGGATTAGGATATGTCTGATAAAATCCCGAAAACAAAGGGTCAGACACACAGATTGTTTAAACTTATGGCAGCAAGAGGGTGATATGCAAAGAGAATTAGCTCACGCAGCAGGTTCCAAACCTAGCAGGAAAATGATGGCAACCGCACCACCACCACCGTATGTTGTGGGGGAGAAAGTGGCTACAGACAATGGAATATTGGCATCAAATAAAAGTATAGGTGATAAATGTACTAACGCTAATCCTTGCCAGTTGTATCCCATTTTAAATTTTCCCCAGGACTGCGAGCAGGAAGATGAGCCCAGCACGATATCGGCACTCTCTCTAGCAGCCACCATACAGAATACTCAGGTGGGCACGGCCCAACCAGCAAGAGCAGTAGTAAGGCCCCCTAGCGGAGGGATAAGTGAGGTCGTGTCTACAGGTAAGTACGGCACCATACATTATGCAGAGACAATAGCACCTCACATTGTGGAGTCAACTCAGAATGACGTAGTTGAATTAAATCCTGTCAGGGTGATCGCAGTCCCCAATGGGAGGACTGACGCTCAGGGAGTAACTCCCGTCAGGAACATTGCCATGCATTGTCCCTGGTCCCGGACAGAATTGAGGTCAATTATGTCAGAATTTCCCGATCCCAGAAAGGATCTAGTCGCATGCCAGAGGTATATTAAAGAGTTAGGTAACGCCACCGAACCCACAAACAAAGATTGGCGAACAGTGCTACGAGTATGTTTACCTTCCAATATTGACCCCGTGAAATTCATTACTGATTGTAGATTAGACGCAGAAGTACCTCTCACTGATGAGTACACTCAGGAGAATGTACGACAAATCAATCTGCAATTAGGAGTATATTTCCCTACTGTTGTCAAATGGAATAAAATCTTTTCCATAAGACAAAAAGAAGGTGAAATGGCATCTGAATATTTCCATCGAGCACTGCAGGAAATGGCTAGATACACTGGGATCGAGGACATTAAGGACAATGTACATCACAGGGAGGTAGCTGTGTCAATATTAATGGACGGGTTAAAAGAGGTATTAAGAACAAGGGTACAAACCTCTCTACCTAACTGGAGAGGTATCTCGGTGGCTGCACTAAGAGAGTCCGCTATCGAGCACGACCGGAACCTCATTAAGCACAGGGAGTCTCAGGGGGATAAGCTGATGACAGTAAGTATAAATGCTCTTACAACAAAACCACATCAGCCAAAACCCCAGACCCCTGATGGTAAGTCGCATGTAGTAGTATGCTAGAACTGTCGGAAGGAAGGACATTTTGCACGGAACTGTAGGTATAAAGACACACATAATGTATACCGATCCCTAGACCAGGATATGAACCACACTATAATACACGTAATTGGGATCAGGAACCGCATAGGAGAAGTTATGAGCCACATGCAGGGGAAACAAGGAGGTACCCACCTAGGAGGGACTGGCAGACCTCCGAAAATTCTCAGTTACCCCCCTCACATATTGTAGCTGCCAGTGCGCTGCGGAAGGGTCACAATATACAATAGGGGTTGGGCCACACGTGTAGTCTGCAGCCAGTGAAGTTGATTGCTAGCCTTGGTAGTGAACCTGAGGTCACAGTTGATGTAACTGGTAGATCATTAAATTTTCTTGTAGATACAGGGGCGGCTAGGTCAGTGTTAAATTCGACGGTAGGTATAAAAACCACGGGTAAAACAATTTCGGCAATGGGAGTAACAGGAACAGTGCAACAGTACCCTTTGAGTAGACCAGCAGAGATTACGATAGGGCCCTTGCAGACCAAGCATTCCTTTTTGCTAGCTGCATCGGCTCCGACTAATCTACTTGGGAGAGATTTATTGTTTAAAATGAGGTGTGTCATATATTGTACTCCTGAGGGTGTCTTCTTGGATATACCCGAGAATCACGTTCAGGAAGTGCAGGATATGTTAGACACCCCACAAAGGCTAATGTCACACTCTGCTGTTATAGACAGGTGTCCATCAAAGGTAGAGGAAATGATCTCACGAATACCGGGTTCCCTGTGGACCAAAGATGGACAAGACACTGGATTGATGGCAAATGTAGCTCCAGTAGTAGTGCAAATAAAAGATGGTAGGATAGCTCCAAAAATCCCTCAGTATCCTCTGAAGCCAGAGGTGGAATTAGGAGTGTACCCAGTCATAGAGTGCTTGCTACAACAGGGCATCCTAGTCAGGACGTCCAGCACTGCCAATAGTCCCATCTTCCCTGTGAAAAAGAGAGGGGGGAGGGGTTACAGGCTAGTGCAGGATCTAAGGGGGATAAACAAGATAGTTGAGAGCCAATTCCCCGTAGTGCCAAATCCAGCTGTCATCCTCATGCAAATTCCCCCTACTGCAAAAATTTTCACTGTCATTGACCTCTGTTCTGCCTTCTCTTTTGTCCCTCTGCACCCTGACAGCCAATACCTGTTTGCATTCACATACAGGGGAGTACAGTACACCTGGACTCGTCTCCTCCAAGGTTTCATTGACAGCCCAAGTATTTTCTCCCAGGCTTTGCATGACTGTTTACAATCCTTTCAACCTGAGAGCGGATCAGTATTAATACAGTATGTCGATGACTTATTGCTGTGTTCTGATTCACTCCTGTTTCACCTTTCTAATACGGGACACAAAGTTTCAAAGGATAAGTTGCAGCTGTGCCAGACCAGGGTAAAATATTTGGGACATTGCTTGACGCAAGGACATCTCACCGCTGATAGAATACAGGCGATTCGCGACATGACTCTGCCACAAACCCAGCAATAGATCCGCACCTTTCTTGGAATGTGTGGGTACTGCCGAAACTGGATCCCAGGGTTCTCCATACTGGCTTTACCTTTGCAAGAGATGGTCTCTTCGAACAAACCAGATCGGATCTCGCACACAGATGAGTCCGAACTGGCATTTGAGAGACTCAAACAGTGCCTATCACAGGCACCTGCATTAGGCATGCCAGATTATGGGAAACCCTTTGAATTGTACGGTACGGAAAGTGCTGGGTGTGCGGCAGGTGTCCTAATGCAGAGACATGGTGATGCCAGCAGGCCGGTAGCTTACTACAGTGCACAGTTGGACACCATAGCGTGGTCTCTCCCCATATGCTTGCGAAGTGTTGCAGCGATAGCTTTGCTAGTAAGTAAAAGTGAAGATGTAGTGTTAGGACACAACCTGACAATCCATACACCTCATGCAGTATCAGCCTTACTGAACTCCGCCCAAACCAGACATGTCTCATCGGCATGGTTTACAAAGTGGGAATTAGCACTAATGGCCCCTGTAAACATCACCATAAAGAGATGCAGCGCACTAAATCCTGCAACTTATCTGCCAAGTGTGCCTGGACAGGCACAAAGGGTGGAGGATGAGAATGATGGTGAAGAAGGATTTAGTGCAGACACTGATACGCATGATTGTATGGAATACCTGAACCAGACTTTCACTGCAAGACCTGACATTAGTGACAACCCACTGGAAGGCGTAGATTTTACTTTTTACACTGATGGTAGTTGCCACAGACAGACGAACTCGGGAGACCTGTGTACTGGATACGCAGTCGTAGATGACAGAGGTATCATAGAAGCTGAACCCCTGGGCCCACCGCACTCAGCACAAGTTGCTGAGCTGGTCGCCCTAACCAGAGCGTGTGAATTGGCCAAGGGTAAGTCAGCCAATATATACACAGATTCTAGGTATGCCTTTGGAGTAGTGCATGATTTTGGGGCCCTATGGCACCTCAGAAATTTTATGACGGCAGCTGACACACCTGTAGCGCATGCGTCCCACATGAAAAGGCTTCTAACAGCGATACAAGAACCAGACAGAGTGGCTGTTATCAAGTGCAAAGCACACACTTACAACCAAGACCCAATCTCACTTGGTAACAGCCGGGCAGACGAAGCTGCTAAATCAGCAGCCAGCACCCCCATACAAACGAACATCACATCACTGATGACATTCAACACAATCAACACACAAAAATAAATTGAAATGCAAAATGTGTGTTCTCCACAGGAAAAGGCGGTCTGGAGGTCAAAGGGGTATGGCCAGGAGTCCTCAGGACTCTGGACAGGTGGACAGGGTAAGCCAGTGGCCCCAAGAGCATATCTTCCAAGCTTAGCTGAGGCAGCACACGGTCTGACTCATCTGGGTAAAGAGGGTATTGTTATGATTCTGATACTCAGGTCAGGGGTGATCTTATACGGTAGGACCTGAATACCAGAACGTAATGCTGGGAAAGGGGAATGGAAAGGGAATAGCCCCTGGCACCCTATCTCCGTTGTCTCGCCCGTGCTGTCAGTACACTCTTGCGAGACTATGGTTGCTTGGGCCCATGGCAGCCGCGTTTGAAGGGCGGATTACACACCAAGATCCTGAGCATCGGGCACCTCTCCAGGACCCTGGGCAACAGGCACCACTCCAGGACCCTGGGCAACGGGCACCACTCCAGGACCCTGGGCAACGGGCACCACTCCAGGACCCTGGGCAACGGGCACCACTCCAGGACCCAGGGCAACGGGCACCACTCCAGGACCCTGGGCAACGGGCACCACTCCAGGAACCTGGGCACCACTCCAGGAACCTGGGCATCGAGCACCACTCCAGGAACCTGGGCATCGGGCACCACTCCAGGGGCTTGCAACTCTGCTTCAACAGGAACTTCAAGAGAAGAGAGAAACATTCTCTTTTGATTCCTGTATCTATAATGGGGCTCCCTTGCCCAAGGACCCCAATTATAGGACAGAGAGCTTTTTAGTGTGGGTTGTGTGACAAGTATCTCTGCCACAGTAGAGACAGGAGTAGGTCTTGTATCCTGACTCAACTTGGCCAGAGGGCAAGACTCGTCACCACACTTTGGCTTGCGCAACTCACAGGTCTGCAGATAGTGGCCTAAAACCCCACAATATAGGCATAAGTTTAAGTTTCTGCGACGCAGACGCTCCTCTTCTGAGAGCCTGGGCCGCAGAAAACTTTTAAACCCTTTCTCTTCAATTAAACCAGAGGATTCTCTTGTCACCATACTGTGAACAAGAGTCTCTTTAGAGATAGATGTACTCTCAACGACTTCTGGCAAGATGAGCAAGATTTTAGTCAGAAGGTTTTGCAGTTGCTTTAAGGATTGCTGCAAAACTTCTAGTCGCTCAGGTCTCAAAGCACTGAAAGCAGAGTTCAGGGCTGAGAGAGATGCCTGCAGGGCGTGTATAGTAGACATAGGAGGATTTAAAACTAGACAAGACAAGACAAGGCAAGACTAGACAAGGCAAGACTAGACAAGGCAAGACTGAATTTTTAAACTAGACAAAACAAGACGGGATTTTTTTTTATTTTTTTTTAAACACCGGACTGGATCTTTTTAAACACCGGACTGGATTCTAAACACCAGACTGGATTCTAAACACAGGACTGGATTCTGCACACCGGACTGGATTCTGCACACCGGACTGGATTCTGCACACTGAATTCTAGACAGGACTGGATTCTAAACTAGACACTGGACTGGGCCAAAAAAGAAAAAAGTTTTATTTCTTTTTTGTGGTATGGCTGGAGATAATGTTATGATTCTGATACTCAGGTTAGGGGTGATCTTATACGGTAGGACCTGAATACCAGAACGTAATTCTGGGAAAGGGGAATGGAAAGGGAATAGCCCCTGGCACCCTATCTCCGTTGTCTCGCCCAAGCTGTCAGTACACTCTTGCGAGACTATGGTTGCTTGGGCCCATGGCAGCCGCATTTGAAGGGTGGATTACGTCTGCCCAACTCCGATGCCCCTCAGGTCTTAATGAGAGACAAAGAGTGAACCGAGACAGGGTGATAACAAGGGGCCCTCTAACTGAACAACAAAGCCAGGGGCTACTAACAAAGCTGAAACTAAAGTATGCGCGGATTTCCGCCAGGGAAAAGAACAACAAAGGAAATGCTGTCCACACGCCGACACAATACTTTTGTGTATCGGCGGTGACAGCATAAGCAGAACCCTCTGCAAAACACCAGTGACAGATATAACCAAGGAATACAGCGGCCTAGGCCGACGGACGCGGCAGAGCCGCTACTCACGGAACCGGTACAAATACTGGCAAATGGACAGGAACCCCCAACGCTGCCGACACAGACTCTCAGAACTGGAGGACAGGCAGAATCACAAACGACAGACCGGTGGACACCAAGAAGCCAGAAACTCGACCAGGCATAGGCAAAGCCACAGGACTTCTGGACAGGAACGCTTCACGGCAGGACACGGGATCAGACACAGGAATCGACACAGGGACTGACACAGGAATTGACACAGGAAGCAGCTAAACAGACACTGCTAGACTGGAGCTCAGGAACTGGCAGGAACAAGCTCAGAACTCAAGCAGACTGGAAACTTAGAAATATCACCAGCATCTGTGAATTGCACTCAGCCAGCATATAACAGAGAGGCCTAATTAATTATGTCATGCAGCTGCCCTGTTGCATGACTCCAAACTGACAAGATGCAATTAGCAGCCAGGTGAGGCTGAACACATGGGAACAGACTGCAATTACACAGACTGACCACTGACAGCAAACAATAATCCTCTAAACCAGAGCAAAGGGAAATCCTGGCCTGCAAGAGAACTATAAACATAAAATAGGAATGAACCACTACCTGTGGTTCATAACAGGTATGTGTAAGCTGTTGAGAGCCTACTGGTGTGCGCCAGGATTCTCTTCTCATGCGGGTAAGAGAGCAATGACATGTCTTACTTGCTTGAAGAAGAATATTGGAAAGTCAATACCAACAGAACCATCCCATATCCCTCCGGCAGACGGCCCTTTTCGGTTAATACAAATTGATTTCATACAGTTACTACCCTGTAGGAATTTAAAATATGTGTTAGTCTGTATTGATGTGTTTTCCAATTGGGTAGAAGCGTTCCCTGCTGCCACAAATACTGCTACGTTCACTGCAAAGAAAATTGTGTGTAGATATGGTATCCCTAGAATAATTGAAAGCGATAGGGGTACCCATTTTACAGGCGAAGTCTTTCAGGTTATGTGTAAACTGATGGGAATTAATAGCAAGCTGCATACTCCGTACCGACCACAGGCGAGTGCGAAGGTGGAGAGAGTGAACAGCACTATTAAGAACAAGCTGAGCAAAGTGATGGCTGAGACTGGATTGTTGTGGCCAGAAGCTTTGCCACTAGTATTGTACAGCATCAGAACCACTACCAGGTCCCCCCTTAACCTATCACCCTTTGAGATTCTTTTTGGCCGACAACCTCATGTAATGATAGACCCCCAGGATGATTTGAAATGCAATAATGAAGTGACTGTAAAATATTTGGTTAAGATGAGCCAGCAGCTGAGGAATAAAAATAGAAATCTAAAGCTGGTGATTCCTGACCTACCCAACAGTAATTGTCATGACATTGAACCTGGGGATTATGTAATGATTCGAAATTTTCTACACTCAGGTTGCCTCATTGACAGGTGGGAAGGACTGTACCAAGTCTTGCTAACCAGCACGACAGCATTAAAGGTTGCCGAAAGAGAGACTTGGGTCCACTCGTCCCACTGTAAGAAGGTCGCTGACCCGGAGAGAACCTGTGACACAGAGCAGAGTGTAGAGAACATCATATCACTGGAGTGTCTGTTCCGGGAAGGTTGAGAGGCAGGACTGTTGAGACGGCACCTGAGCGCGGAGAACAACAAGACCAGAGGCGGTTGTCGCACCAGTTTTTTTTTATTATTTTCTCCATCTCCCACTACCCTCCCTCTCTCCTTCTCTTTCTCCCCCTTCTTGTTTCCCTTCTCTTCCCTTAACAAGATGGACTTACCCCAAGAGACTGCGTTCCGGGTTTTCCTGTTAATCCTGTTGTTGACCAGGACAGTCTGTTTCGGTGAGGGTCCCAGAGAGGTCGAGAAAGGATCTGGAATGGGTTCTGATGGCGAGGATGGATTTGTAGAATCTCAAGAGCAACACATCACTCGAGCAAAGGCGAGTATCAGAAAGCGATCTGGTTGTCAGGGAGCTCGGAGGCACTGTGAAGGGTTATTGGCTGAGGAAAATTGCATTTGTAGGAATTGTGAGAACATAGTCGAGGATGGTTGCATCCAGAGATATCAGTCCAGCCTTAATATCGACATGGACCGTCATCCGTTGAGTGATTACCACTCACTAGTGGGTAAGGTCTTAAACCAGACAGAATGCTGGGTGTGCTCACAAGTACCTCAAGGTCAGAGCAAGTCAGGATTAGTACCTACCCTTTAGCAATAGATGAGGTACTCGAATTACGGGGTGGGAGACCGGTGGACAAGAAATTTTATATTGCTAGGCCCCCTAGCTTGAAGCTCCACCAGTATCATGTAGATAGATCCTTATTATGTTTCAATATTTCCAATTACCGAAAACCGGGAAATTGGGAAGTGACGTGGAATAACCAGACAATGACCTTTTCACACACAGCTGATAGGATACCCATAGACTCGCAACTTGTACGCCAAATAGCCAACAGTCGAAGGTATTTTCGGTATAGGTATACTCAAGGAAGCAAGACCATGTGGGTTGGAGAAGTATCACCAGGGTACTGTGCTCATATCATCCAGCCCGATACTTGTACTGAGCAGATGGGAGAACTAGGGATTGGGTTTTTCACTTGGAAAGTTTGTAATATGGTAATGTCATATTCTGTCCCCTATGTTCTCCCCGATGATGCCTATTTCATATGTGGGAGGAAGGTGTATAAATGGCTTGCCCCGAGCTCAGAAGGATTGTGTTATATTGGAAGAGTGCTGTACGTATATTACGTATATTACAAACAGCACTGACGACCCCACAGAGATTATCGATCAAAAGATGGATGATATATTGCAGTTGAAGTGGGAGTTCCGGAGGAGACACAACCTTACCCTGACCGCTGTGGGTAATGAGCTGACCGGCTGGGTCTCATGGTTGAACCCACGAAATTGGTTCTCAGGATTAGGAGAGTGGGCTCAAAATTTTATTATGAGTGTAGGGAAGTTTCTCCTTTGTATCCTGGGAGTCGTCATAATTATTGGCTTGATATTTAGGTGTGTTCGAATTCTAACGCGGCGCAAGCACGGCACAAATTTGATGAGTCTAAGGAGCGGGGGCGCTGTTACAGCAGCAGATTTAATTTATGACCCATCCGTAGAGACAGTGTTATGATAAGGATTGCAAATGAATTCCATGGCCTGTTTCTTTCACCCGTTTTTCTTTTGTCTCCCCCTCTGCCCAGATACACCCATCCGGAAAAGACATCGACCATACCCAAGAATGTTTATCAAAATGTTATGTGAATGTATTTTTGTCTTATCTTCATCTCTACAATCTTCAGTTAATGACACACATAGTCGACAGGTGATATCCACATGTACTAGCACTCACATATGTTCCCCCTCCATGTATCATCAACTAAATGTGCACCCCATTTGTTGGAACAAGAAGCCGAAAAGAGCTCGGTAGTGTTTATTGGCCCACTTACAGACCCTTAATACGGGATAAGAAGGATTTAATGTATACTTCGCAATACCTCGAATCTTATCTAGAACATACACGGCACGATGATACATGCCCCTCAGACATGGATTCATACATACATGCTTTTTACTATCCCACTAGGTCATACATTTCCCACCTACAACTGTCCTCCGACCATCCAATCGTCTGTAGATATTGTATTGATATTTTTCTGTTTAGTGATTAGATAGTGGCAGTTATTGTTGACTGCCAAAGGGTAGACTGTCAAAGTCGAAAAATATTGAAGAACACACAGCACGTATAAACTGCACACACATGCCCACTGTGCGTGCACTTGTTCCACCGTGCGTGCACATATCCGCAATTTGCGTATGGTCGCTCCCGCGGTCCTGCGCGTGGTATGGGTATTTACGGCAGAGTTTGCGAACGCATGGAGAGCTATCAAAACATTACATATTTAATCCAAATACTGCACATTGTACACATAGTCCCCCTGCACCACATCAGAAAGTATCAACCGTTTAAATGATTCCAGAACAAGGGGATTTACCTTTACAGGATAAGAGGGGACAGACTAAGGTTATAAGGTGGTGTTTGGTATCCAGCTGTAGGGTATTTTAAGGGTAACATTCCGGTGTTGGTTTGCGGAAGATCGCATGTTCCTGCGGATAGTTAGGTGCAGAAGCAGAATATAGATATAAACTGTATTTACTGTATATTATGTATGCGGCGGGAATCCAGAAGAGACCACCCACAAGAGCAGTTGGGAAAGACATCGCCTACCTTTTCAAATCAACCTATGACCTCTCCTGTACTGTTAAAGTGCATTCCTGTGTCCAATGGACAACGGGATTACAGTATCCATTGTATTGCTTTTGGAAGACTTGCATAAATAAAGCCTGCTG
>NC_086447.1:757875686-758060686 GCF_028390025.1 Pseudophryne corroboree
CTCTATAAAACTGCACTAAAAGACCTCATTGTACTGGATATGTGAAACAAAAACATGTCTTCTTTTATGATTTGGAAACATTTTATAAGAATCAGATGCTTTGATTCAATCCAGAATGTCTTCGGTTTGGACAGCGGTATCATTTCTGATACACACGAGGAACAAATACAGTATGTGCGCTGACTCGGCTGATACATTGCAATTCAGTATTGTAACAGAGTATTTTAGTGCATACGGTTTTGTGTTTGGTTGCAGTCAGCCGGGGTGCAGACAGTAGCAGGTGGGTGTACTATAATGATGTATATTGTTGTATCAGGAGTACAAGCCGATGCAATAAACTGGAAGCAAAAAATGAATAAATACATATTATAGAGAATAAAACTGGTGCAGAATCTGGAGCACAAACTGGTGCAATAAATTGAGAAGATAAAGGTGGCAATGTGTGATGTAAGCGAGCTATGTCTAGGGGTGCCAGGACACGGTGTCACAGTCTGCTTATGGACATTAATGTAATTCAGTTTATACTGTTGGTTTATAGAGATTTTTTCAGTTTTGAGAGCAAAGAAATCAGAAAGCAAAGAGGACAGAAGGAGCAGTTACTGTAGCTGAAAATAATAAAACTACTCAAATACAGGAATATACAAATCCGTCTTAGAAATGTACAGTTAGTGTAGTACGGTATATAAAGTCAGCTAGGTAGTAAGTTAGTATGTAATTTATACAAAGACATGTCTAAATAACTGCAACCATCTTCTCTCAACTCATACAAACACCTAGCTTGTATGATCTATGTTATCTATAAGGTAGATAGTACATGGATTTACAGCTGCTGTACAATTCCAGTAATCCTGGGACTTGTAGTTCCTGGGGAGCCACAGGTTGCATTAGTCTGTTATAACCAGACATTATTTCCTTACCATTTATTCTTTATATTCCTATGTTTGCCAAATCCCAGCATCATCTCACCATTATATTATAACCTATGTCTCCATGATTTCTCAGTTGCGTTCCATCATTCTCTCACTCTCACCTTATTCCCATCTCTCCCTGTGCTGCATCTCTAGCCCTCTCTGTACACATCCACATATCCTCCCTCCTACATAACAATCCTTCTCTTCCCTGGGAAACTGGATACATTTAGAAAACAAATACAAATAAAACAAAAGAATTAAGAACATGTATGCTTTCATCCCAAGAAATAATATCTTCAATCATTACGTCAGCATGTTGCTAAAGCACCTCCACTGTCAATAAACACAATTTAATTTTATTTTGTATATATTCAGATTTGTATTATTGTTGTTCAAGTGCAGTGTCACAATAACTCATTATTTTTATAATACCAGACTACTTTTATTATTGCGGAAGGTTATTGTCAAATACATACATAAATGCATTATTTCTCTGGCTAAAATGTGGACATATGTTCTAACTTCATTTTAACAGTGGCACAAAATAATTTATATCCAAAATATGTTCATATATAATGAATGTATGCAAGAATGTACATCTGTATCTATCTATCTATCTATCTATCTATCTATCTATCTATCTATCTATCTATCTATCTATCTAGCTATGTGCGTGCATCACTGAGGAAGGTTCAAATGAAGAATTGAAAAGCTGAAATATATTTACTATTTGTAGACGCAAATAGTTTCCGCTGCAAAGTCCTCTGAGTGCCACTGCTCCTGGTTTCATTATTATTTATTTGTGTGTGTGTGTATATATATATATATATATATATATATATATACATATATATATATGTTGCAGTTAAGTCCGGCACTCCAATTAAAAAAACAACTTGACCTGGTGCCCTCACTGAACGAAGATGAGTGTATACATACAGAAGGTGCTGCATTCAAGGCTATGGTGGTCACCTGTACATTTCTTTTCTCCGTGGAGCCTTGAGTGCCGCACCTTCTGTAGATAGATGTATATATATATATATATGTGTGTGTGTGTGTGTGTGTGTGTGTGTGTGTGTGTGTGTGTGTGTGGGTGTAGCAAAGTGATACAGCGCCACTTGTGGGATATGATCTCAGTAATGAAAAGTTTACTAAAAATGCTAAAAACACACAAAACCTCATTAGAGGTGCCTGTCACCCCTTAAGATTGCAATACTGGTACAGTACTGCTGAAGAGAGTATATAATGGGGGGATAAGGGTACCGGCGACTATTGTTGGTTAAAAGAACATATACTAAAACTTATAATTTATGAGCCAAAAAATATAAAATTAAACAGACAGTTTTTAATAATAATAATGCATAAAAAATGGGATAAAACATAAAAGTTTGCCAAATATTGATAAAAACATAAAGGTCAGATAAGGAGTTATAACTTAACTTAAAATAGGCAAGGGGGTCACTGCAGGGAATCCAACGCGTTTCGTCACACCAGACTTCTTCAAGGGGTAGGGACAGAATGAGATTGCATGCCTATTTATACCCCTGGCAATACTATCCCTGCAGTGACCCCCTTGCCTATTTTAAGTTAAGTTATAACTCCTTATCTGACCTTTATGTTTTTATCAATATTTGGCAAACTTTTATGTTTTATCCCATTTTTGATGCATTATTATTATTATTAAAAACGGTCTGTTTAATTTTATATTTTTTGGCTCATAAATTATAAATTTTAGTATATGTTCTTTTAACCAACAATAGTCGTTGGTACCCTTATCCCCCCATTATATATATATATATATATATATATATATATAGATATATATATATATATATATATATTTAAAACCACAATCTGGCACTCCAAAAGAAACTTGCTGACAGCTACCTATGTGCCCTTGTTATTTTGTAAACAATTCCATATAGGCAAGTGTGACCTGACCAAAAACATGGCACTCCAGGATTTAAAAAAAAAAAAAAAAGTATATTATTATAATATACATACAATTCAGCTCCTATGGCTTAGAATTCCAGAGAACCTCTAAGCCATAGGAGCTGAATTGTATGTATTTGTGACCACTATGTTCAACAGAACTCTTAATAATATAGATTTCTTTTGAAAAATCCTGGAGTGCCGTGTTTTGTAGTCAGGTCACAGGTAGTTGGAATTATATATATATATATATATATATATATTTATTATATATACATACAATTGGTGGTCCGGCTCTCCCGTCAGTGATACTTATGCGCCGGGTGCCTGAACGAGGAAGTGACAGCAGCAACAGATGGATGGTACGGCACTCCAAGCGTCTTAAAAAAATCAGTCTTAAACCAGCATAAAGATTGACAACGTTTCAGTGCTTTTATTGTAGCACTTTCGTCAGGTCAGCATCATGCTGACCTGACGAAAGTGCTACAATAAAAGCACTGAAACGTTGTCGATCTTTATGCTGGTTTAAGACTGATTTTTTTTAAGACGCTTGGAGTGCCGTACCATCCATCTGTTGCTGCTATATATATATATATATATATATATATATATATATATATATATATATATTTATAAAATATACAATATATATGCAATCCAATTATCTGGCATCCTCCTTCAAAAGCTGCATCTGCCATGGTGCATGTGAAATATAGACATATAGAACCAAATTACAACACTTGTCAGTCTTTGTCTCCACATCAAATACAGCTCAGTCAGTCGAAAAAGCTTGCAACGTTTCAGGTTTAATACCTGACACCAGGCAACATGGATATATATATATATATATATATATATATATATATATACATAGATGTATAGAGGAAATGGGCACTCCAGTGTGCAATGTTTTATCAAGGGTGCTAGGACATAGTAGTCGCAACTTGAGTATATGGAAAAATGTCACTCCATGTTGTGATTCAAGCAATAAAGGGTTTATTTACAGCATTTTAAATATACAGTGATGATTCGGGTGGCAGAGTGCCCTTTCTTAAGCTACCCAACTTGAGAAAGGGCACTTGGCTGCCCAAAATGTCACTGTATATTTCAGATGCTGTAAATAATCACATTGGTCTTTTAATCAAAACTTTTTATATATATATATATATATTAGTGATGATATATATTAGTGATGATATACATATATATATATATATATATATATATATATATATATATATAAACATAAGAACGAAGCGGCACTCCAAGACTTCATACAAAGTGAAAGGTTTAGTGAAAAATCATCACATCATAGCTTCAATGTTTTGGGGAATTAAACCCCATCATCAGTGTTCCCCAAAACGTTGAAGCTATTATGTGACGATTTTTCACTAAATCATTCACTTTCTAAGAAGTTTTGGAGTGTCACCTCATTCTTTGGTTAATGCAAGTGGGTCATCACTCCACAGGAGGGCACGCAAGCAAGGTTTACTTGTTGGGGTACATGCTGCCCTGCTGGAGTGCTGGGTTTGGACTAATTTTATTTATATATACAGGTTGAGTATCCCTTATCCAAAATGTTTGGGACCAGAAGTATTTTGGATATCGGATTTTTCAGTATTTTTGAATAATTGCATACCATAATGAGATATCATGGCGATGGGACCTAAGTCTAAGCACAGAATGCATTTATGTTTCATATACACCTTATACACACAACCTGAAGGTAATTTAAGCCAATATTTTTAATAACTTTGTGCATTAAACAAAGTGTGTGTACATTCACACAATTCATTTATGTTTCATATACACCTTATACACACAGTCTGAAGGTCATTTAATACAATATTTTTAATAACATTGTGTATTAAACAAAGTTTGTGTACATTGAGCCATCAGAAAACAAAGGTTTCCCTATCTCACTCTCACTGAAAAAATTCCGTATTTTGGAATATTCCGTATTTCTGAATATTTGGATATGGGACACTCAACCCATATATATATATATATATATATATATATGTGTGTGTGTGTGTGTGTGTGTGTGTGTGTGTGTGTGTGTGTGTGTGTGTGCGTGTGTGTGAAGATCCCAGAGGGGATTGAAACATTGAGAGGGAATCACTATGCTTGATGTATAACATGTGTTCACTGATGATGGATTAAAGGTATATTCTTATGATATTTGGTGAGTGGGTCTTTAAGCTTTTGTACCATGTATTGGATAAAGATGTGTGTTACTGAGTGCTGACCAATACACATGTGAAGAGTGCACACCTGCAAATGAACCTACAGTACCATGAGTGCTAGACTTTATTTGAATATATATCCATTAAGTCAACACTTGCGTGTAAATATCCATTATTGTGCTGGAGTAGCAACCCAAAACAGTCCGGCAAGATATATATACACATATATATATATATATATATATATATATATATATATATATATATATATATATATATTAAGACACACACATGCTTACATGATACACATAGTGTACACAGCTATATGAGCCTATTCAGAGTTTTTCATATTTTGTTCAAACATTGATGAGTTACAATGTTAGATGAAACTATTACTAAGGGTTAAATACGTATTTACATTCCACAGTTTCAGGGTTTTACCTTTTACTGGCAGCGTTGGCTTCCATTATATCTTTTAATCTTTCTCTCTGTTTTTCAGTTATGAACAGAAAGCAAATCAATCCCATCATTAAACATCACGATGCCTTGAACAGTGTACATGGACTATCAATTCCAGCCTCATCCACTTAACAACACTTAACAATTCACTGAATCTATAGACTTCATGGTGGCTACAGAAAACAGGTCAGGCACAAACTCTGAAACTAAATGTGGTTCCTATGGTGGCAAGAAGGTTGACTGTAGGAAAAGTCCACAATGTCAACGACTAAAACTTTTTCACAGAGGACTAACAAAAGCGGAGCAAGGTGAGGAACGATGTGGAGATTGGATGAACTGTTTACCTTGGAAAAATGAGGCTAATGCTGAAAGCCCTTCTCTCCACCCAGTTATTTGCTGTCTCCTCTCGTCTTCCCTCACATCTCATTGTATTCCCCTCTCATCAATGTCTACTAGTTTACAATCTGCATTGGAAAGAGGATTTTTTTTCTGGCTGGTTCTAGACACTGATTTTTAATGCTTGTTAGGGGGATATTTCAAATTTTTCCAAATGGTTGGAATAAACTGTATGATGTGAAGCAATCTTTGTGAGTGTATTGTATATCCTAGATTGTAAATGTACAAAATAAATAACAGCATTTTATTTTATATTTTTATAAACATAAATATCATAAATAAATGGAATAAGACAAGGATTACTGTTTTAATGTTTGGTGTTTTACTCACTGTAATTAGGATAAGAGGTCAGCTTTAGATAATATGTGTTTATAATATCAAAACAATCTTCTTCATGGGATTTATAAAAGCATTTAAATTTCCCTGGTTATTGGGTCGATCTTATGTCCATGTTCAGATGAAGTTGGGTTTTGAAACATAAAAACATAAAATACAAAAATAACATTGATCTGGTGATTGAAGCAGTTAAGTACAGGAGAGTTAACCTATCCTCAGCTGCTGGGGAGAACACACCGGTGGGGGGAGATCCAGCGTAAAGCTTTTAGATCAACAAATCCGAATACTCCTCTCACCTGTTTAGCCTGGTGTGAAACAAGATATGATTGTTTTCTTTCCCCGATAGCTTGCAGAAGTGAGTGGCGATCTGCTGAGCTGAGAAAAGATACAGGCATTAGAAAATATTCACATCTTTAGTAAATTGCTTTGCATTTTAGAGCAAAAATACATTATCTGTATTGAGGAGTAAGAAGTAGGATGTTCATTAGCTATTAAAATCAATCTATTACATAATTTATTCATACACATACACACACACACATATATATATATATATATTTTTTTTTTTTCTGTATGTGTATGTAGTTCATAGAAGAAAAAAGCTGATTATTTTTATGTTACAATGCTTTTAAAAAATGACATATGTACTTTCCATCACAAATAAAAGCAGGGGTCAGCAACCCCTCGGCACATATGCAAGTGGCACACCTAAGATTTGGTAGATATGCCAGCTAGGACCAATTTGAAGTTCATGGATTAGGCCTCAATATTTTATAATTAAAAGAGCAATTTGTTGACTCATGTAGTTATTGATTGCAAACAATGATAGCAAGGCTAAACAGACTATTAACCTATATATAAGCTATTAAAATGTGTAATGTTTAATTGTAGGTCCCGCCATTATTAATTGTAAGCTACATGAAATATGAAATAATGAATCAAATGTATCTAATGCATACATATTCTGAATAAATAAATAAATATATATATATATATATATATATATATATATATATACATATATACAGAACAAATGAGGCGGCACTCGGAGTCTGATGCAAATAGTGAATAGTGTATTGGCAAAAGAGTTGACGTTTCGGGGACGTGCTCCCCTTCCTGAGGAAGGGGAGCACGTCCCCGAAATGTCAACTCTTTTGCCAATACACTATTCACTATTTGCATCAGACTCCGAGTGCCGCCTCATTTGTTCTGCATTGGTATTCTGGGGCAGTCCCCCAGGTGGAAGGCACAGGAGCAAGAAATAATTTTTTGCCATTACAGGAGTGCTGGAGTTTCTACGTGGGATATATATATATATATATATATATATACAGATATATAGATATATAGATAGATAGAAGCATATGAAAGGGCAAATGCTGGATAATGCCGGGGTGCTTTTGACAATAATATAAAGATGCAGGTATTACAAAAGGAAATAGCAGCACTCATCTGGACTTATAAAAATTTAAAAGCTGTGCTTTATTTCAGCCAACGTTTCGAGGCCCATAAGCCTTTCATCAGGGTGCATCCTATGTGTATTTGTTCTACAGTATTTGGTTTTTGCCATTTTCTTTTATTTGCATGAAAATAATGTTATGCCATCAGCACTGATATTTATTTAACATTTTCTCACATTTTCTAATATATTTTTAAACTGCTCTAATATTATTTCTTCTGAGTAAAACTTTTACACTTCTTCTGAGTGCAATTAATTATTTTCATCATATTGTGCTTGTTGCATGGTTGCGGTATAATTAAGGATTAAATAAAATGTATATACAGCATAGTTTGAGAGTTGCCACCTTTATGATTAATAATCAAAAATATTGACTTTGAAAGGTTTTGAATACTGTTGTTGATAATACTTCATTGTCACAACGTTACTATTTTGCTTTATGTTCACCAGGGGCTGATCTACTGTGAAACTAATGAAGCTTAAGCTTCAGGGCCCCTAATCCCAGAGGGGCCCTGAATTAATTTTTTTCTTCAATGACTGAATTTTTCAACAAAATCAAAGGAGTTTTTAAAGTGCCATTTTAACACCAAAAATCTGATTTTCACTTCTTGTTTTTATACTGTATGATTATAGCTCATCACCAATAACATCATGACAAACAGGCTTCTAGTACAGCATAGCCGCTATTACAGCTTGGATGTGTGTTGCTTAGTACTGCTGGAGCTGCTGGGAGTTGTAGTCTAGCTCTGCGATTTGCACTCTTTAAACAGCGTGAAACATTTATCCGCCTTAAACTACAATTCCCTACAGCCTGCAGAGCTTCTCTTTGTGACATTCCCAGGAATGGCGGAGCCTCAGAGGGCATGTCCTAGGGAGGAAGCTGGGAGCAATGAAAGGTGAGATGGGTGGTCTTCAGTATGCCTACTGACGGGATCCCGGCGCACAGTATACCAGCGCCGGGATCCCGACAGCCGGCATACTGACACTTATTCTCCCTCGTGGGGGTCCACGACCCCCCTGGAGGGAGAATAACATAGCATGGCGCGCGTAGCGCGCCACCGTGCCCATAGCGTGGCGAGCGCAGCGAGCCCGCAAGGGGCTCATTTGCGCTCGCCACACTGTCGGTAAGCCGGCGGTCGGGCTCCCGGCGCCGGTATGCTGGTCGCAGGGAGCCCGACCGGCTGCATATCGTAGTGAACCCGGTGAGATATAGCCCAGGACAAGGAGGCATCTAATAAGGTAATTTTGCTGGTGCTGAGCAGTGTCCTCACAAGGGCACCAAAGCCGTTTGGACTTTGTTGGATGTTGCCCTATTGTTGCTGGTTGTGAAGAGGCCCCCAATACAGTTCAAGCTTCAGGGCCCCAAAAATGTAGGGCCGCCACTGATGTTCATTATGTTTATTTAGACACAAATTCTAATAGCAGAACACTCTGCAGTTTAATAAATTAATTCATTTAGTTGTTATAATATCCAGATTCTCAAAGGTTTTAATGTTTTAGTTGTTAAATTATGGCATTTACACCGTGGGAGAGGTTCATAATGAGTGCGCTCATAAGGTGCGTTTTGCTGCTTAAATTCACATTTTACTTCTGTGCATGTGCACAAAGCTCTACTTATGTCTGTGGCCATCTGGACAACCAATCACACCCTGGGCTTGGGACCACTAGTGGCTCCTTACAAATGAAGAGGGGGGATGGGTAAGGAGGGGAGGGGGGGGGGGGGGGGGCATGTAAATGTGGCCAAATTACAATATTGGCACTTTGGCGGAAATGCGACCTATGAAGACCGGGACATAGATTTATATGATGCTTAACCTCTATGCAAGTTAAAAGAAAAATTATAACAATGTCAATCTGCTGTTTTTGCAATGTGTGAATAACTGGCTGGATCTTGTATTTATGACAAGTCATCATGGCTCCCAAATGTTTTTAGTTTAGAATACAATTTATGGATACGGTTTAAATTGCATCCAATTCTACATGACCCCCTTGTAAAATAAGTACCAACAATGCAGCACTAAGAGTGAAGTATCAGTAATGGGTGTACCCATGTTCTTCAATAGTTACGCCTCCGGAGTCCCATGTCGGCAGCTGCAGTGCTGCACAGATCATCAGGAAAATAGTGTGGCAGCCATTTTCCAGTAATTTGCACATGCACAGTAGAAAAATTGCTGGGAAAGTGTTCTCAACACCATTTTCCTGGAGCCCTGCGCATGTGACTTTAGCATGGTTCCAGGGTCTACTCCCTTGTGCCGCCAGCTAGAGAGGAGGGGGCCCAGACATAGACTGCATAAAAGCCTCCTCATCTCTTTATGTGCCCCTAAGTACTACCATCATTGAGCAACTGCTGAGCAGATCTAGGAATTCAAAGGAGCTTCAGGAGACTTATTTTAAGATAACTGAAAATTTGGGGTTTGTCAAAGATTGTATTAAGATTACAAACTAGAATTTGCTTTACAGTTTATTGCAATCCTAAAACTGCATCACAAAGTGTCATTACATTGTCAGTGATCCCTTTGAAATAGAGTCCTTTTTAAGACAGTCCACATTTAGTTTTTCATAACGTAAGCAGCTTATACACACATGGTTGTATGTCAGATTATTTTAAAGTTATGCGTACTCTACTCTTTACAATGTTTATACCATTAAAGCTTTCAATAAAAACAAAAAGATTCATTTAAAAAAAAAATATATATATATCAAGGAAAGAGCAGCGGCACTCCGGATTCCAAATAAGAACTCATAGCAATACCTTGTTGCAGATTAGGCCACATGATGTTGCTATGGGTTCTTTTTTGGAGTCCGGAGGGCCACTGCTCTTTATTATGCAAAATAGTTCTGCTCCGTGCTGTTACATGCTGAGAACACCCAGCAGAGTAATACCATTGTGAAATTACCTGAGTGCCGGATACTGGGATTCTTATTTATATATATATATATATATATGATGAAAAAAAGAAGTTGCGCTGTGTAATTGGAAAATCGTCTTGCAATACTATGTTATTATATATATATATATATATATATATATATATATATATATACAGAGAGAGAGAGAGAGAGAGAGAGAGATGTTTTTTTGGGAAGCGCTCTCATTCAATAAATGTTTTTTATCAAGGATATGGACAGAGAATAGATTGTGTCCCTATATACAAATATAACCAATGTATAAAAACAGTTTTTATTGAAATTAGAATAAAATATTCCAAAATTAATTTGCATTATCTTAATACTTCAAACAGATGTCAACAATTTGAGGGCTTGCAAGCCCTATTTAACTCTCTGTTAAAAATAGTGTTTCACCCAATGTGTTTTGTCTATGGCGACTTCTTCAGGGGTGTTAGTTCTCAGATAATTGAATTTTCATCTAGCAATGATAAGGATAATTTTCTCAGATGGAAATTTAAAAAAAATGGCACCACATACAAGGGCAGGCTATTGTGCTGGATATATAGAGATTGTTCTCACATGAATTCTCAAAAATGGATATTTTCAATTTCGTGAGACCCTGTCCACATAGCTTGTGGTCACTATCATAAGAAACACTTTGCATTTGGACTTCAGACCACACAGAGGTGATTGATTGCTGCTGGTCAATACAAGATTTGACAACTAATAAGAACTTCAATACAATTTCTTACGATATATATATATATATATATATATATATATATAAATTGCAAATAGTCCCGGCACTCCCCTTAAAGGTGATGTGTTTGCTGCGGTGCCCTCCTGGTGGAAACTCCTCTCCACTATGTAGTGTGAAGATATGGCGGCGGCACTCAATCAGACTTAGCAACTGCAGTAAATAGATTTATTGCAGTTGCTAAGTCTGATTGAGTGCCGCCGCCATATCTTCACACTATATATATATATATATATATATAAAATATATGCACCTGTGATGTTCTAATACAACTACTTTTTTTCATCTTTAAAGTCCCGGAGTGCAGCTGTTTATTTGCTTCTTTAATGTTCCTGTTACGAAGGGCACCAGGGCAGATTACTATGGGAGTGCCGGACTATCTACAGTATATATATATATATATATATATATATATATATATATATAATTTTTTGTTTTTATGTTTTACATGGCATCACCAAGCACAAAACATGGAAAATGACAGAGAAAATGACTAAAGTGTAAATAATACAATATAAAAAGGTTCAAACTAACGGTGCCAGGGCAAAACTCGTACAGTGGTATGATACAACTAAATGAGTGACAGTTATTAACAGTAACACTGTTGCCAGTAAGCCAGTACCTGGGAAAGGAGGTCGGAAAGAATCAGTCACTGACTGCCTCTGACTGTGAGTGGGATTCTACTGGAAACAAGGATTGCGCAGGGGGAAAACCAAGGAATGGAGCGCACTGCTTGTAAGAGTTAACAGTCTAAGGGCTAGATGTATCAAAGCTTGGAAAGAGAAACAGAAAGATGTAAAGGACTAACCAATCAGCTTTTAACTGCTATTTTACGGGATTTGTTTGAAAAATAACATGACAGACATGAGCTGATTGGTTGGTACTTTATATCTCTCCACTTTATCTCTCTCCAATCTTTGATATAACTCCCCCAATGATTCCTTATCAGCAGTGTTTCCCAACATTGATCCCCAAGGCACACTAATAGTCTAGGTTTTGGGGATATCCATGCTTGAGCACAGATGGTTAAATCAAAATAACTGAGGTACTAATTAAGTCACCTGTGCTCAAGCATAGCTATATGTAATACTTGGACCATTAGTGTGGTTTTCAGTTTGCCGGCGGCCGGGCTCCCGACAACCAGCATACCGGCACCAGCATACCGACAGCTTTTCTCCCTCTTGGGGGTCCACGACCCCCCTGGAGGGAGAATAGATAGCGTGGTGCGCAAAGCGCGCCACCGTGCCCACAGCGTAGTGAGCACAGTGAGCCCGCAAGGGGCTCATTTGTGCTCGCCCAGCTGTCAGTATGCCGGCGGTCGGGATTCTGGCGCCGGTATGCTGGCCGCCGGAAGCTCGACCGCCGGCATCACATACTACACCCGCTTTGAGGACCAGGGTTGGGAAACACTGGCTAAGGGTTTTGGAGGATAAAACTGCAATGTAAAGTGGGAAGAGGTGGCAGATCCTTGGACGTAAGAAATATACAAAAAAACCATAGCTTTTGGGTTTTTTTTTTAAATATATTTTATAGATCTATCACATTCCAGTCATTCAACTCTTTTCATATGTATCTTTAATCCCGTACTTATTTTAGATTTTTGTTGCATGTCTCATTTTCTCATAATTACCTCTTTATGATCATTTTACGTCACTTTTACATGGTTTTGTTGTAGCTGTCAGTGAACATATATTTTCAGAGCTCCTCAAACAAATGTCAGCATTAGCAGGTAAAAATGATATCATAAAAGGTATCTGAAAGCAAGAATTAATGATAGGAAAAATAAGAGTCAATCAGCTATATTTACAAAGAGCAGGGTTGTCAAAGCCACCAGTTTTTGGCAGTTTTGCCTGTGTGATTTACATACATTATTGTGCAAAATAAGATTAGAATCAATTACTTTTGTTGTTAGAAATCATGGATAATAAAGTAATGTTGAATGCCACTCCCTCAATATATAACTGTCTGTGTTTGAATTTAACTGATTTAATCATTGATTTGTGCAGATTATGCGGACGACCAGACCCTCTTGTCCTCGGCACTGGAGGGGTTAATGTATGAGGCACAAGATGAAATTATAACATAGTATTGCAAGACGATTGTCCAATTACACGGTGCAACTCATTTTTTTTTTAAATCATAGAACACTTTCAAAATGTGTTACGTGAGGGCAGGGATTGTTCTTAACTACAAACAGACAGAGTCAAGCGAGGCAAAATCTGCTTCGTGAATTTGACAACATGCAATCAAATTGGCAAGTACTTAACTATACCATCGTTTGTCATTATTATGCCCCCTCTTTCGCATTACATCACCCTTTCCTACTTTTCAGTCACATATAAAATACCCTTATTTCCTTGATTATTATGTAAAGTGCATTTCTTTATTTTTTTGTTCCTGTGTGAAGATATAAGGTCACTGGAATTTTTATGGCCACAAAACTCCTTGATGACTTCTAATATCCATAACAATTAAAGTTCAGAATACAATATACTCTATTCATATATGCCATTGTTGCTGACTGGACCTCATCTCAAGTCAGAGGCATAACAAGTCATTTGTGGGCCCCATAGTACCATATGTAAAGGCACCATATACTGCCCAATGGCAACAAAACCTGGGACAGAAAAGAAAGACAGGCTCCAGCTTTGGGCCCCATAGCAGCTGCCCTCCTTTCACCTATGGAAGTTACACCCTAGTCTCAGCTCTGCATATGGTCATAAATATGCTATTTTTCTGTGTACTTTTTATATCATTTATTTTCCATTTGCCGACAAACTCAGCATCAGCCATTTACACTGTTATTTATGTTACAGGTAAGAAGCAGGGTTAGGAAGTCTTTGGCTTTGGAGTCCACTTGCCCCAATGTACATTGTATACAGGTTGTTCTCAAGGTGTGCACAGACCATCCCAATTATTCCCTATCCAATATGTAACAGGAAAGGTGGAAGCATATGCATTGTCTCTTTCCTTTTACTATACACATCTAGGCCTAATGTGGGCAGCAATCGTACTATGAAGCAAGTTTCACTATCCACACTGCACTCTGGATGTAATGAGAAATAAATTATTAGTTTCATAGTTGGTGTCACCTGCAATTCCTCCAAAAGACATAGGGGTCTATTCATGAAGCAGTGAAAAGTGTGGAGAAGTGAACCAGTGGAGAAGTTGCCCATGGCAACTAATCAGCATTGAAGTAACATTTATAATTTGTATACTATACAATTGTATGGAGCAGCTGATTGGTTGCCATGGTCAACTTCTCCTCTGGCTCACTTCTCCGCTATTTTCACTGTTTCATGAATAGACCCCATAATTGCTGTACATTTACCTGAATGATTTCCAGACCAGCTGCACTGCATCAGATTAGTAGAACCAGTGTGATCCTTTAGGCTTTGAAACACTTGGTAGTAGATTTGATTTGGGCTTTATTCAATGCTATGGGGAAGATTAATCAAACCTTCTAAAGAGCACAAGTAGGGGTGTTGCCCATAGCAGCCAATTAGATTCTAGCAATATATATTTTTTTTTACAGTACACTAGATAATTGAGAGCTTCAGTCTGATTGGTTGATATAGGTAACATCTCCAACCGTCTTCTTTTGAAGGTTTGATAAATCTCTCCCATGGTATGGTATTAACTGAGAATGGTTACTTCTCCCAGGACATAAAGGCCTGACAGCTGACAATGAAGCAAGTTATTGGGGTGGGATGTCACTGACGTTCCAGTATTCGGGTAGACATTGCATAAGTGAATGGAAGCACCAGCCCGGACACTCACTATACTGACACTTTTTTTTTTCCAGTCACCTATCCATTTCTATGTAAAAGAGCCACCTGAGGCAATGTACTCAATTTAGGTCATGCCTAGGGTTGCCAGATCATCCCTTTAATCCTGGAGACCTGTGATTTGCACAGGTTTTGTGGCTGATTAAAACCAGGTGGAATGCAGGCTTGAATTTAATCAGCCACAGAACCTGTATTATTCACAGGTCTCCAGGATTAAAGGGATGACAACCCTAGTCATGCCCCCAGAGAGAGATGGTGTTTATTCTTATGCTGCCTGTGCTAATAGAAGTATATAAATATGCATAAAAATCAGAATACTATAAGTAACTGTTTTATTTAGTCTCCTAGTCTTTAGTATTAAGACCAGCAATATTTGGTTGGGGGGCGATGTCACAGAACACGCAGGCAGTGACCATAGGCACTATGTCAGCACAGAAATAACAACTATTCTGTCTCAGTAACACCTTTTAAATTGTCCCTAGCAAAAATCCTAACCCAAAGCATGTCTGGACCCACTCCACAAAGATCTGGCATTTAGTAGGAAGTGCAGACGTTTATTATATAAGGAGACACTGATGTAAAAAATGAAATCACACAAACAGAAGAAAAAACTATTTGCTAATTTATAGAAGGCACACTCACAAATATCAGGGGAGCATACAAAAATACCTACAAAACAAGCATACACTGCAGTCAGCTCAGTACATGATACTGGAGGCTGCAAGCACACACCCTCCAAAATTTTACACATGAAAACTGGTACAAATCAGGAAAGGGGCGTGGCCACAGGTAAAATGGGTGTGGCCACGCCCCCTTTCCTATACTTTCAATGTTAATTTGGAGAGTTAAAAATCGGTACAAAGCCCTTTTTGGCAGGTACAGACCATAACAAAAAGGTACCTGCCAAAAAGGTACCATTGGATGGTATGAAAGCAACATGTGCAAAAATGTATACACACAGTGGAGAGCTGCTGTATCATAAAAAACAAGACTGCAAGACGTATGAAGCTCTATCACATGTTTTCCTGCTGTATATATCAAATAAAAAGTAAAATAGTTTCATAAAATCCATGTATGTAACCTGTCTAGTTCTTATGAATTTAGGTAGTATACTTTCTAAAATGTAAAACTTGAATAATGTGGTGTAAGAAATCTGTGTCCACAAATCTGTAAACCACATTTGTCAAGAGCTCGCATCCTTCCTTAGGGTGATACAAAGAGTAGCATTGTCCATCAGCAGTCAAAGTGGAAACAGATCTCCAGGTAATAGTGTAGTCAACAGTGATGGTGACTTTGGGGTACATATACTAAGTGATAAGAGCGGAGAAGTGAGCCAGTGGAGAAGTGCCCATGGCAACCAATTAGCACTGAAGTAACATCTATAATTTGCATACTATAAAATGATACAGAGCTGCTGATTGGTTGATGGGGAATTTCTCCACTGGCTCACTTCTCCGCTCTTATCACTGCTTAGTAAATGTTCCCCTTTGTATTGAAAGTACTTTATGATTCAAATATTATTTAATATGATAATTTAATATTATTTTTTTAAGTATCTAATGTTTTGTCACTGCCGGGTATACATCTGTTATAAGGGTAAAGTGGAGGATCATCTACATCTATAATTGCATCTCAGTTGGACACTTAAGTTCCTGATACATCCATTAACAGCACTATGAAAAATTTTAACTTTCTCTTAAGATTAAACAATATTAAATCTATCAATTAACATCACCACTGTTGGTTTATTTAGGATAGACATTCCTTGCGTCTATCAGAGTGCCCTCTTAAATTAAATAGTTTGGATAGTTTATTTGGTGACACCTGGGCAGGTGTTTTTATTTTGGAGGTGTGGCCAAAACTATGACTTATAAGACATTTTAGCCCATTGGATTAAGTTTAAAGAGCAGAAAATGATTTTTTTTTATTTTTTAGAATTACTAAATTAAGTGTTATCATCAGGCTTTAAAGATTATTTTTAATCTAGTGTTTTTCACAACATCATAACAGGTCTTTTGCTAGGCTTATTTACAGTGGTGCCCAGAAAATGAAATGATATCTAGCCTTGCAAGCTATCTTCTCTTCACAAGTTTATCCTTCCTACTTAATAATTTAACTGACTGCCGTGGTAAAACATTATTCTCCAGTTAAACAGTTTCAGTGATGTGCATACTGTACATTTATTTTTAGTGGTAGTAACTTAACATATTCAATTCATATGTTAATATATATTCCCAGTTTTACTGATTGTCTAAGCAGGCTTGTCGAGCTTTAGGCAAAATGTAAATTTTTTATTGTATCAGCCTGCCACAAATTACAGTACCTAAAATGTTTTAAAAATTTTCATTTTTATATTAATGATCACAATAATAAATGTCTGATAGAACACAGCTACGTATGTCGAAAGCACTGGGGTGTGGTGAGGTCAATGGCTGGGGAGGCACTAGTTAGTATCAGAGCCAGATATCCACACCAATATATGATTTAGTGCTGAGTTTTCACTATACAAATGATTAGAATAATACAAAGATGATATAAATAATACAAAGATGACATTTCTAAAGTATAAATATCTTCTTTTTATTATTTTTATAATTTTTATAGTCAAAACTCTGAAGTATACTACAATATGACAGGTGAGGCTCTGCCTACCCTGACCGTGCGTCACTGGTTGAAAGTACATCGCAGTAACGGAACATGCCGGAGCAGGCCATTCATCAATGAGACAAGTTCCTGCTGAATAATATCTTGCTTGTTGCTATTATTTAGGCAATAAAGTCTAATTTATAGTTTGAAAACCTGTTGTCTAGAACATTCTATTAACCAGAAAAACAGAAAAAGTGAATAATTGCTACTGTTTGGCAGTAATGTCATATTTACCATCAGATTCACTGAGCAATCGTATGGAGCATCGGTAAACATATTAATGAGGAAGGGACAGTGTGGAGAAAAACAGGGTCCTATTAAATATCATTTATATTAGTCATGGTGCTCAAAATCAAATATAAATATTATTATGGAAAATCCTAATCCCAGGAATAAATAGCATGCATGTAAATAATATAATATTATGCCATATTTGACCCTGCCCTAACTTCAGTTTTGTTGATAAGCAATGTCAAATTTTTCTTCCAAAACCCTAATTGATCACATTAAATGCCTGAGAGCTGGAATGGTCCGATAAATTTAATATGCAAATCAGACTCAGGGGAGAGGATTTAAACCTTCTAAAAAGGACGCGTGACGCTGGTTCCACAGCAACAAATCAGATTCTAGCTATCATTTATCTTGTACATGGTATAAACGATACCTAGAATCTGATTATCTGCTCTGGGCAACACCCAGTATCAGACTGGGGCATGAATGGCCCACCGGGGGAAATGCAGAGAAAGGGGCCCCCGTATTTCGGGGTAAGGTCATTATCCATAGAGGCTTGAGTAACTATTATATCTATAGTAAATACTGCTAGTGCATAGTAATGTACAAGATTAATAACAGCAATGCACTGTAGAGAATACACCATAGTGGTTGGGGCTGTTTTGCCGGGATCCCTGCCGGCAGTGATGGGGGTGGGGTGGGGGTGTGTGTGGCGAGTGCAACGAAGCCCCTTGCTGGCTACCTGCGCTTGCCACATTGCAGGCTTGGTGAGTCGGCATGCCAACTGTCTGCATTTTCAGGGGGCGGGATGGAGGTGTTGGTATTGTCCGCCGGTCACATACCTACATCCCCACCATAGTCCTGTGCAGTATTATGTAACATAAAAATGTACATATAATGTTTAATTCAAGTGCATAGTCTAGAACCTGATGCCTAGAGGAGCGAGTGGGCCTTTTGGGCAGTGGGTCCCACCGGGGGTTTCCCCTGTGGGCCAGTACAACCCTGGCAACATCTTCAATTGTCCTGTACAGAAGTTTGATAAATCTCCCATTCAGTTACAGTATATGAAATATATCATTTGGTTCTGTTGGCCACAAGTCTTGTTCTTACCTGCTCATAGCAAATATGTATTTGACAACCCCTCTCCTTTAAAACCTAACTAGTCTATAACAACTGAGGAACAGATTTTCTTTCTTCTTCCCCAAACAGTTACAGTATGTTCTTTTTATCTTAAAAAAAAGTTAAAAGAAATCTAAGTAATAACATAAAAGTGAAACATATTGATTAACAAAACATCCACAGAAGATCATTTGCTGTTATTGCTTTTCATTTATGTTCATACCTCATTTCCAACGCCAATAGAGATAAATGAAAGAACTCCCCTGCTACTGTGATGAGAATGTAATCCACATGCAGAGCCAATGGTGTGCTCACTTTGTAGTTTTAAATCAGTTTCATACGGCAGATTCAGCCATATATCTGAAGCTGATTAACACTTTACAGTCAAGCTGATGAATGCAAAAGACAAAGCACTTATCTACAAGTCATTTATACAGAGTTCTCATTCAGTCATTACACACCTTTAAGAAAAAGCTTTTATAATTTTTGGCCTTTATTGTGTATTCTGCTAATTTCCCAGTTAGCGGTTAAATGGGGAACCACCAGTGAAATAAACATTTCCACAAACAAAAGCTAGGGCTGGACTGGCAACTTAAAGTGGCCCTTTACACAATTCTGAAAGTGGCCCCTTATAGGAAGGACAGAATATACTTTAGGTGAAGGGGTTAGCGCACCACATTTCTAGACATATTAGTGACAGGTGAGGTTAAGGAAACACACCTTCCATTCCCCCCCCCCCTCCAAGATATACTATAAAAACATTTCCTGTTCCCTAGCCACATCTCAGGGGGCATATGATTCCTCTGATTTTGGGAGAACCACATTAGGGAAGAGGTAGGGGTGTTGCTAGACCTATGGGGCCGCATAGTTCAATAGCCTCCCTCCTTACCCCTTGCTGTGCACTTCTCATTGTGGGACAGCCTGGCACTCATCAGTAGTGGATGGCCTCCTCTAACACACAGCCACACCCACAGGTTGCAGCGCAGGGCGTGCAGGGGGGTGGATGGGGTGTTCCAATGGCCATCCACCCTTACATAGTCAGTTTTTTTTTTCTTGAAGCCCGAGGTGCGTGGCTTCTTCACCCAGTGTCTGTGACCAAACGTGCTGGGGGCATAGGTTCTTGGACCCTCTCTGAAAGGAAAAGGGCCCTGTTACTCCCCTACCCCTCAGAGCCAAAAGGCCTACTGAGGGGAAAAAGGGACTGTAGGTTCCCCCTTGCCGAAGCGCAGAGGGACCCTCATGTATCCCCAAGGTTGGCCGAAGCATCCCCCTGGGGATCGAAACAGCCTCTGGCCCTTCCCAAAAGGAGAGGGCCTCGGCAACTAGGGGAGAGGGTGGCCCATAAGGGTCTCACCTAAACCCCTAACAAAAGACTGTGACGTGACACACTAAACAAAAATAAGTGCTGGTGTTGTGCCCAAAAGTGCAAAACACGTGCATGGGTAAATAAATAAATAAGCCCCAGCCAGAAGGCCGGGGGGGGGGGGGGGGGGGTATAAAAAAATTATCCTTGCCCTAGCCAAAAGGCCAGGGCAAAGGAAGTGGGTTCAGACAGGAAGGGTTGAAGTGTTAAGTGCTAAAGTGCCTTAGTGCAAAGGTGGCTCAAAACCCCAGTGCATTTCCAGCACCCCTGTCCCTTCCAGTTCCAGGGGCACAAAACATCTCGAGCTTCAGGCTGCTCCCGACCTCCCAGCCAGACCAAGCTTCATACCCACTCTGTGCCAGGGTCAACCCCCAGTACGAGAGTGGATACTAGACCAGGCATTTCCCGCTCCACATAAGGGGTCCTATTTCAACCCCTAAATAGGCAGCGGATACTAAGCCCGGTTTTTCTCCTCTCTCACCAGAGGCATTGCCACACCCCGGCATGGTACTCCACAAGGTGTTTCTCCATTCCACACTAGGAACCTCTCACGCTCCTAGTATAAGAACAAGTACTCCTCCAAGTGTTTCCCTCGAGCAGGTACTACACTTGATCTTGGCCAAAAGGCCGAAGCCATACACAGTCAGTTAACTAAACAACTGACTATAACCATACTTTCTCAATACTACATTATAGCATACACAATTAAGATTATGGAGATAATCTTTAAAAAAAACACTTTAAAAAAAAAAAAAAAACTTTCTTTGTTACTAATACTTACTATATAATAATGCTCATTCACTTAATTTTATATGTCATCTAAGCAGCCAGATGCAAGCAGATCATTTACAATTATAATGGCTAAGTTTCAAAATGATTTGCTTCGATGGTAAAACTAGTTAACATTGACCATATACCATGGATGGAGGGGGCCCGGCTGCCGCACCCCCTGCACCTTCTATAGGACCAGTCAGTTTAGCCAGCTGTAAGTTATCTGATTGTGAGGAGAAACTGTGCAGCTGCTTCTGGAGTGTCACCTGTGTCACCAGGCCAGTCAAAGGATTGGCAATTACCTCATAGGGTGGAGATGGTCCAGAAACAAATCCCTGTCTGCCTGTCCCAGGAGCCAATTGACTGAGTGGAGGATCATGTAATTGTGTATGGCAGGCCCGGAGGAGTGATTAGAGCAATCCCGGACTACACCTGTTGACAAGACTGAGCCAAATTGAGGTGTGTACATCTGTACATTCTCAGTCCTGCATTGTAGCCAGTCACCAGGACCCGAAGTGCAGAAGTTTATTATAATATAAGCTGCACAGTGACTGATATTACTCTTCACACAGGGGATTAATCATCATTAGAGGCCGGATAGCGATGATTACCCAGTGATTACATATCTATCTTGCCCCAAATTGCACAGGTGGATACACACTTACCAGGGCATTTCAATATTGCTCCGAAAAGCAGCTGCCCCTGTGATCAGTATCACTGCTACAGAGGTTACAGTGATACTTGCCACTGCTCATCCAGCAGATTGCATACGAGTGACCCACTGGTGAACTACAGTGGCATAGCCTATGTTTATTAATAAGCACCGTTCCTTATTATCAGTTACAAATCAGTAAAAATAAATTGAACAGTTATATATTAAAAATGCTTTACTTAAAGAATAAAGAATTATTTTTATTGCTTCTGTTCTGGTAATGCCATCTAAGGATGACATTACCAGAATAGGGAGTGCACCTTAATGCTTGATTAATAGGCTCACCCCACATTAAATGTGCCTGTCACCCATTGCTAAATCAGTCCATATTCCATATCTAAAATCACTTAATAATAATGGGTCCCTGCACATCGGCCAGTGTGGAGTACTTTTCCCCAGCAAGCCAGTCCCTGTTGAGTCCCAAAGGAGACATTCGTGCTGATGCGAATTGAAGTCATCTGTAATTACATGCATGGTGTGTGTGTGTGTGTGTGTGTGTGTGTGTGTGTGTGTGTGTGATTGTGTCTGACTGTCTGTCTCTCTACTGGACAGTGGGGGTCATTCCGAGTTGTTCGCTCGTTGCCGATTTTCGCTATACTACGATTAGTCGCTTACTGCGCATGCGCAAAGTTCGCAGAGTGCATGCGCTTAGTTATTTTACACAAAAGTTAGGTATTTTACTCACAGCATAACGAAGCTTTTTCATCGCTGTGCTGATCGTAGTGTGATTGACAGGAAGTGGGTGTTTCTGGGCGGAAACTGGCCGTTTTATGGGAGTGTGCGGAAAAACGCAGGCGTTCGAGTTGCAAAACGCAGGAGTGGCTGGAGAAACGGGGGAGCGGTTGGGCAAACGCCCGGGTGTGTTTGTGACGTCAAACCAGGAACGAAAAGGACTGAGCTGGTCGCAATGGCTGAGTAAGTCTGGAGCTACTCAGAAACTGCTAAGAAATTTCTATTCGCAATTCTGCTAATCTTTCGTTCGCACTTCTGCTAAGCTAAGATACACTCCCAGAGGGCGGCGGCTTAGCGTGTGCAATGCTGCTAAAAGCAGCTAGCGAGCGAACAACTCGGAATCACCCCCTGTGTGTGTGTGTCTATGGCTCAATGTGTGTGTGCGTCTATGGGACAGTGTGTGTCTGTGTGTGTGTCTATGGGGCAGTGTGTGTGTGGCTATGAGGAAGGATGTGTATAGTGACCATGGGGCAGTGTGTGTAGTGGGGGGGGGGGGGGAGGAGGGGGGAGTGGAGGGCTGCCTACTTTGTCAGTTCCGGGCCCCATCATTTCCGATGGCAGCCTTGCTTGTCACTGTGCACTATGAAACATTACATAAACGTATTAGGTATATGTGTATTTTGGTAAATTAGTGTCACTTGCTTTCCAGTTAAGCAGGTCTGAGGCACCAGGAGAGCAGACTGCAGCTCAGCAGAGCTAAAAAGGAATCTGAGGTTTTGTGAACTAATATGAACACTGCAAAAACACAGACATGAACTCTGCTAAAGGTATTGAGTTTCACTGAACCCTGTTCTAGCATGGCGAGTGTGTGTTCTCAACCTTATATGCCATCTTGCTGATTCTACTGATCTGCAATTCCAGTCTCAGATCTTAACTATAACTGACGCCATTAGTAAACCACACTGTACTTAATACACACTGTCATTACTAGGTAAGCACTAGCTTTAAAATTCTAAAAGTTTAGAAAGGGATTTGCTAAAATATCAAGTTTTGATTGTGGATGTTAATTATAGGTGTATGAAAATGTAAATGCAAAGCTTATTATATATATTTTTATATTGTGTTTTCTTAAATTGTTTGTCACTTATGTCCCACGGTCTAAAAAAGTACTGGCAACCTTCCTCCTTACAGAGTATATGCTAGTGTTATGGTAAGCAGCGTAAGCAGGGAATACATATATAATCCCGGCGGGCGGGATGTCGGCTGTCAGTATCCTGACATAGGCATTCCACCCACCAGAATGCCGGCAGTGGGGCGAGTGCTACGAGTCCCATTGCGGGCTCGGTGGCTCGCCATAGGATCTATTCCCACTCTATGGGTGTCATGGACACCTACAAGGGAGAATAGACCCTGTGAGCCGGTATTCCAGCTGCCATTGTTGGCTGTTGGGATTCGGCGTCAGAATCCTGGCCGTCGGGATCCCGATAGCCGTCAAATTTGATTGCCTCCCGTAGGCAGGGACTGTTGTGAATGATCCAGTATTCTCTCTGGAAGTGCTGCATGATGTATTAAGGTAGTGGCACTATACAAATAAGTAGTAGTAGTAGTAATAATAATAATAATAATAATAAGAAGAAGAAGAAGAAGAGGAAGAAGAAGAAGAAGAAGAAGATGAAGAAGAAGAAGAAGAAGAAGAATGTCACAGTGGTTCAGTTTCATGTACAAGCACTCAGTTAAATTTTTGTATACACGGACACATGTTCTTTTTTTTCTTTTATAGTTATTTTTTTATAAATAATAGAGAGTAGCAACTAGAGATGTGCACTTGAAATTTTTCGGGTTTTGTGTTTTGGTTTTGGGTTCGGTTCCGCGGCCGTGTTTTGGGTTCGAACGCGTTTTGGCAAAACCTCACCAAATTTTTTTTGTCGGATTCGGGTGTGTTTTGGATTCGGGTGTTTTTTTCAAAAAACCCTAAAAAACAGCTTAAATCATAGAATTTGGGGGTCATTTTGATCCCAAAGTATTACAGGTTGAGTATCCCATATCCATATATTCCGAATTACGGAATATTCCGAAATACGGACTTTTTTGAGTGAGAGTGAGATAGTGAAACCTTTGTTTTTTGATGTCTCAATGTACACAAACTTTGTTTAATGCACAAAGTTATTACAAATATTGTATTAAATGACCCTCAGGCTGTGTGTATAAGGTGTATATGAAACATAAATGAATTGTGTGAATGTAGACACACTTTGTTTAATGCACAAAGTTATAAAAAATATTGGCTATAATTACCTTCAGGCTGTGTGTATAAGGTGTATATGTAACATAAATGCATTCTGTGCTTAGACTTAGGTCCCATCACCATGATATCTTATTATGGTATGCAATTATTCCAAAATACGGAAAAATCCCATATCCAAAGTACCTCTGGTCCCAAGCATTTTGGATAAGGGAGACTCAACCTGTATTAACCTCAAAAACCATAATTTCCACTCATTTTCAGTCTATTCTGAACACCTCACACCTCACAATATTATTTTTAGTCCTAAAATTTGCACCGAGGTCGCTGGATGACTAAGCTAAGCGACCCAAGTGGCCGACACAAACACCTGGCCCATCTAGGAGTGGCACTGCAGTGTCACGCAGGATGGCCCTTCCAAAAAACACCCCCCAAACAGCACATGACGCAAAGAAAAAAAGAGGCGCAATGAGGTAGCTGTGTGAGTAAGCTAAGCGACCCTAGTGGCCGACACAAACACCTGGCCCATCTAGGAGTGGCACTGCAGTGTCACGCAGGCTGGCCCTTCAAAAAACTACTCCCCAAACAGCACATGACGCAAAGAAAAAAAGAGGCGCAATGAGGTAGCTGTGTGAGTAAGCTAAGCGACCCTAGTGGCCGACACAAACACCTGGCCCATCTAGGAGTGGCACTGCAGTGTCACGCAGGATGGCCCTTCAAAAAACACTCCCCAAACAGCACATGACGCAAAGAAGAAAAAAAAGAGGCGCAATGAGGTAGCTGTGTGAGTAAGCTAAGCGACCCTAGTGGCCGACACAAACACCTGGCCCATCTAGGAGTGGCACTGCAGTGTCACGCAGGATGGCCCTTCAAAAAAATACTCCCCAAACAGCACATGACGCAAAGAAAAATTAAAGAAAAAAGAGGTGCAATATGGAATTGTCCTTGGGCCCTCCCACCCACCCTTATGTTGTATAAACAGGACATGCACACTTTAACCAACCCATCATTTCAGTGACAGGGTCTGCCACACGACTGTGACTGAAATGACGGGTTGGTTTGGACCCCCACCAAAAAAGAAGCAATTAATCTCTCCTTGCACAAACTGGCTCTACAGAGGCAAGATGTCCACCTCATCATCATCCTCCGAAATATATCACCGTGTACATCCCCCTCCTCACAGATTATCAATTCGTCCCCACTGGAATCCACCATCTCAGCTCCCTGTGTACTTTGTGGAGGCAATTGCTGCTGGTCAATGTCTCCACGGAGGAATTGATTATAATTCATTTTAATGAACATCATCTTCTCCACATTTTCTGGAAGTAACCTCGTACGCCGATTGCTGACAAGGTGAGCGGCGGCACTAAACACTCTTTCGGAGTACACACTTGTGGGAGGGCAACTTAGGTAGAATAAAGCCAGTTTGTGCAAGGGCCTCCAAATTGCCTCTTTTTCCTGCCAGTATAAGTACGGACTGTCTGACGTGCCTACTTGGATGCGGTCACTCATATAATCCTCCACCATTCTTTCAATGGGGAGAGAATCATATGCAGTGCCAGTAGACGACATGTCCGTAATCGTTGGCAGGTCCTTCAGTCCGGACCAGATGTCAGCATCAGCAGTCGCTCCAGACTGCCCTGCATCACCGCCAGCGGGTGGGCTCGGAATTCTGAGCCTTTTCCTCGCACCCCCAGTTGCGGGAGAATGTGAAGGAGGAGATGTTGACAGGTCGCGTTCCGCTTGACTTGACAATTTTCTCACCAGCAGGTCTTTGAACCCCAGCAGACTTGTGTCTGCCCGAAAGAGAGATCCAAGGTAGGTTTTAAATCTAGGATCGAGCACGGTGGCCAAAATGTAGTGCTCTGATTTCAACAGATTGACCACCCGTGAATCCTTGTTAAGCGAATTAAGGGCTCCATCCACAAGTCCCACATGCCTAGCGGAATCGCTCTGTGTTAGCTCCTCCTTCAATGTCTCCAGCTTCTTCTGCAAAAGCCTGATGAGGGGAATGACCTGACTCAGGCTGGCAGTGTCTGAACTGACTTCACGTGTGGCAAGTTCAAAAGGTTGCAGAACCTTGCACAATGTTGAAATCATTCTCCACTGCGCTTGAGACAGGTGCATTCCACCTCCTATATCGTGCTCAGTTGTATAGGCTTGAATGGCCTTTTGCTGCTCCTCCAACCTCTGAAGCATATAGAGGGTTGAATTCCACCTCGTTACCACTTCTTGCTTCAGATGATGGCAGGGCAGGTTCAGGCGTTTTTGGTGGTGCTACAGTCTTCTGTACGTGGTGCCTGTACGCCGAAAGTGTCCCGCAATTCTTCTGGCCACCGACAGCATCTCTTGCACGCCCCTCTCGTTTTTTAAATAATTCTGCACCACCAAATTCAAGGTATGTGCAAAACATGGGACGTGCTGGAATTTGCCCAGATTTAATGCACACACAATATTGCTGGCGTTGTCCGATGCCACAAATCCACAGGAGAGTCCAATTGGGGTAAGCCATTCCGCGATGATCTTCCTCAGTTGCCGTAAGAGGTTTTCAGCTGTGTGCGTATTCTGGAAACCGGTGATACAAAGCGTAGCCTGCCTAGGAAAGAGTTGGCGTTTGCGAGATGCTGCTACTGGTGCCGCCGCTGCTGTTCTTGCGGCGGGAGTCCATACATCTACCCAGTGGGCTGTCACAGTCATATAGTACTGACCCTGCCCTGCTCCACTTGTCCACATGTCCGTGGTTAAGTGGACATTGGGTACAGCTGCATTTTTTAGGACACTGGTGACTCTTTTTCTGAGGTCTGTGTACATTTTCGGTATCGCCTGCCAAGAGAAATGGAACCTAGATGGTATTTGTTACCGGGGACACAGTACCTCTAACAAGTCTCTAGTTGCCTCTGCAGTAATGATGGATACCGGAACCACGTTTCTCACCACCCAGGATGCCAAGGCCTCAGTTATCCGCTTTGCAGCAGGATGACTGCTGTGATATTTCATCTTCCTCGCAAAGGACTGTTGGACAGTCAATTGCTTGGTGGAAGTAGTAAAAGTGGTCTTACGACTTCCCCTCTGGGATGACCATCGACTCCCAGCAGCAACAACAGCAGCGCCAGCAGCAGTAGGCGTTACACGCAAGGATGCATCGGAGGAATCCCAGGCAGGAGAGGACTCGTCAGAATTGCCAGTGACATGGCCTGCAGGACTATTGGCATTCCTGGGGAAGGAGGAAATTGACACTGAGGGAGTTGGTGGGGTGGTTTGCGTGAGCTTGGTTACAAGAGGAAGGGATTTACTGGTCAGTGGACTGCTTCCGCTGTCGCCCAAAGTTTTTGAACTTGTCACTGACTTATTATGAATGCGCTGCAGGTGACGTATAAGGGAGGATGTTCCGAGGTGGTTAACGTCCTTACCCCTACTTATTACAGCTTGACAAAGGCAACACACGGCTTGACAGATGTTGTCCGCATTTCTGTTGAAATACTTCCACACCGAAGAGCTGATTTTTTTGGTATTTTCACCAAGCATGTCAATGGCCATATTCCTCCCACGGACAACAGGTGTCTCCCTGGGTGCCTGACTTAAACAAACCACCTCACCATCAGAATCCTCCTTGTCAATTTCCTCCCCAGCGCCAGCAACACCCATATCCTCCTCATCCTGGTGTACTTCAACACTGACATCTTCAATCTGACTATCAGGAACTGGACTGCGGGTGCTCCTTCCAGCACTTGCAGGGGGCGTGCAAATGGTGGAAGGCGCACGCTCTTCACGTCCAGTGTTGGGAAGGTCAGGCATCGCAACCGACACAATTGGACTCTCCTTGTGGATTTGGGATTTCGAAGAACGCACAGTTCTTTGCTGTGCTTTTGCCAGCTTGAGTCTTTTCATTTTTCTAGCGAGAGGCTGAGTGCTTCCATCCTCATGTGAAGCTGAACCACTAGCCATGAACATAGGCCAGGGCCTCAGCCATTCCTTGCCACTCCGTGTGGTAAATGGCATATTGGCAAGTTTACGCTTCTCCTCCGACAATTTTATTTTAGATTTTTGAGTCCTTTTTTTACTGATATTTGGTGTTTTGGATTTTACATGCTCTGTACTATGACATTGGGCATCGGCCTTGGCAGACGACGTTGATGGAATTTCCACGTCTCGGCCATGACTAGTGCCAGCAGCTTCAGCACGAGGTGGAAGTGGATCTTGATCTTTCCCTATTTTTGGAACCTCAACATTTTTGTTCTCCATATTTTAATAGGCACAACTAAAAGGCACCTCAGGTAAACAATGGAGATGGATGGATACTAGTATACTTATGGATGACGAGCGACTGCCGACACAGAGGTAGCTACAGCCGTGGACTACCGTACTGTGTCTGCTGCTAATATAGACTGGATGATAATGAGATAAAATTAAAATATATATATATATATCACACTAGTACTGCAGCCGGACAGGTATATATTATGTAATGACGGACCTGCTGGACACTGTCTGTCAGCACTGCAGACTCCTAAAGTAAGCTACTAGTATCAAGAAGATAGAAAAAAAAAACCACGGGTAGGTGGTATACAATTATCGATGGACGAGCGACTGCCGACACAGAGGTAGCTACAGCCGTGGACTACCGTACTGTGTCTACTGCTAATATAGACTGGATGATAATGAGATAAAATTAAAATATATATATATATCACACTAGTACTGCAGCCGGACAGGTATATATTATGTAATGACGGACCTGCTGGACACTGTCTGTCAGCACTGCAGACTCCTAAAGTAAGCTACTAGTATCAAGAAGATAGAAAAAAAAAAAAAAACACGGGTAGGTGGTATACAATTATGGATGGACGAGCGACTGCCGACACAGAGGTAGCTACAGCCGTGGACTACCGTACTGTGTCTACTGCTAATATAGACTGGATGATAATGAGATAAAATTAAAATATATATTTATATCACACTAGTACTGCAGCCGGACAGGTATATATTATGTAATGACGGACCTGCTGGACACTGTCTGTCAGCACTGCAGACTCCTAAAGTAAGCTACTAGTATCAAGAAGATAGAAAAAAAAACAAAAAACGGGTAGGTGGTATACAATTATGGATGGACGAGCGACTGCCGACACAGAGGTAGCTACAGCCGTGGACTACCATACTGTGTCTGCTGCTAATATAGACTGGATGATAATGATATAAAAAATATATATATATCACTACTGCAGCCGGACAGGTATATGTTATATAATGACGGACCTGCTGGACACTGTCAGCACTGCAGACTCCTAAAGTAAGCTACTAGTATCAAGAAGATAGAAAAAAAAAAAACCACGGGTAGGTGGTATACAATTATGGATGGACGAGCGACTGCCGACACAGAGGTAGCTACAGCCGTGGACTACCGTACTGTGTCTGCTGCTAATATAGACTGGATGATAATGAGATAAATTTAAAATATATATATATATCACACTAGTACTGCAGCCGGACAGGTATATATTATGTAATGACGGACCTGCTGGACACTGTCTGTCAGCACTGCAGACTCCTAAAGTAAGCTACTAGTATCAAGAAGATAGAAAAAAAAAAAAACCACGGGTAGGTGGTATACAATTATGGATGGACGAGCGACTGCCGACACAGAGGTAGCTACAGCCGTGGACTACCGTACTGTGTCTGCTGCTAATATAGACAGGATGATAATGAGATAAAATTAAAATATATATATATATCACACTAGTACTGCAGCCGGACAGGTATATATTATGTAATGACGGACCTGCTGGACACTGTCTGTCAGCACTGCAGACTCCTAAAGTAAGCTACTAGTATCAAGAAGATAGAAAAAAAAAAAAACCACGGGTAGGTGGTATACAATTATGGATGGACGAGCGACTGCCGACACAGAGGTAGCTACAGCCGTGGACTACCGTACTGTGTCTGCTGCTAATATAGACTGGATGATAATGAGATAAAATTAAAATATATATATATATCACACTAGTACTGCAGCCGGACAGGTATATATTATGTAATGACGGACCTGCTGGACACTGTCTGCAGAATGCGTTTATAAAAACACCACACGACGAGTGTTTAACTTTTTCAGGCAGACAATCGCAATATACTGGTGGTCAGCAGACAATCACAATATACTGGTGGTCAGTGGTCACTGGTCAGTCACACTGGCAGTGGCACTCTGGCAGCAAAAGTGTGCACTGTACTTAAAATATGTACTCCTGCTATAACTGCTCCCCAGTCTCCCCCACAATTAAGCTGTGTGAGCAGTGAGCACTCAGCACAGTCAGATAATGATATACAGTATTACATATGATGCAGCACACTGGGCTGAGCACAGATATGGTATGTGACTGTGTCACACTGTGTATCATTTTTTTTCAGGCAGAGAACGGATTAATTAAACTGGTGGTGGTCACTGGTCACTGGTCACACTTTCAGCAAGTAGTACTCCGTCCTAAGCAGACAATCACAATATACTGGTGGTCAGTGTGGTCACTGGTCAGTCACACTGGCAGTGTGGCACTCTGGCAGCAAAAGTGTGCACTGTACTTAAAATATATTATTTATGTACTCCTGCTCTAACTGCTCCCCAGTCTCCCCCACAATTAAGCTGTGTGAGCAGTGAGCACTCAGCACAGTCAGATATACAGTATTACATATGATGATGCAGCACACTGAGGCTGAGCACAGATATGGTATGTGACTGTGTCACACTGTGTATCGTTTTTTTTCAGGCAGAGAACGGATTAATTAAACTGGTGGTCAATGGTCACTGGTCACACTATCAGCAAGTAGTAGTACTCCAGTCCTAATATGCTCCCCAAAATTAGTAAATAGTGTCTCTAAGACTCTAACTCTCTACTCTCTTCTCTATAAACGGAGAGGACGCCAGCCACGTCCTCTCCCTATCAATCTCAATGCACGTGTGAAAATGGCGGCGACGCGCGGCTCCTTATATAGAATCCGAGTCTCGCGATAGAATCCGAGCCTCGCGAGAATCCGACAGCGGGATGATGACGTTCGGGCGCGCTCGGGTTAGCCGAGCAAGGCGGGAAGATCCGAGTCTGCCTCGGATCCGTGTAAAAAGGCTGAAGTTCGGGGGGGTTCGGATTCCGAGGAACCGAACCCGCTCATCACTAGTAGCAACAAGATACACTGGGCCTAATTCAGACCTGATCGCAATAGCAATCTTTTTCTCTAATGGGCAAAGCCATGTGCAGTGCAGGAGGGGCAGATATAACATGATATTTGAAAGACAAAGATTGGAAACCGCACTGGTCTTATGGTGTATATGTATAATGATAGTTATCTGTAAGTACTGATAATAAAATTTAGGGTTCAAATCCTTATTTCGGGGAGCAGATACGTACGGCAATACATTCCTTTTTGTATCAAAAGACTACCCATCAGTGGTGCTCCCCCGAGTCAGTTAAACATGGTGTGAACTTTGAAAAGAAGAAAGAAGACTCTTTTTGGGAAGCACTCATATACAGATAATATTGTACGACTCAATCGCAAAAAAATATAGCTAGCTAAAATACAAAATTTTTATTAATTCTCATTAAAAAATGATTATTGGGGAGTTCAAAAATGGCGCCAGTATATATTTAAATAGTGACTTTGCGAAAATATGGGGAATGATGTACAGAATACAAGGTACAAATACCTAATTCTGGCCGAGATGGGTATATCCAGCTGTGGATCAGTCTATGATTATAGGTTGCTCATTTGTTGAAAAAATGACCGTCATTTGTAAACTGCTATATATCCCAATTGGGAATTTTGATCCTAGCAGATAATTGAATCATAGGTCATAACCGAGACATAAGATAGTGCTCTATTAATAGTGACAGGTGGGCGGCAAATATTTGCAGTACCAGGGTGTTCCTTAGTAGTCTCCTATCCAAGTACTTAACCCGGCCCTCCACTGCTTGGCTTCCAAGATCAGATGAGATTGGGCATCTCCAGCGGGGTATGACCGCAGACCTTATGCTCACCCTTGTCACGCTGTGTCCAAAATTGGGCACAGATAAGAGCCAACTATTGTTATATGAGCCACAAGTTTGAGAGAAACACAGCTGGTTTGATATAAAAAAGAAGGGGGGGATTTCTTATCACAAATGATAAGGTATACTTAAAGATTAAATACCCATCTAAATAATCAGGGCTTAAGTCGTCGCAGTATACATAGGGAAAGACCTCTATGTTGCATAATTAACACATGCATATAAATCTGACATTAAATAAATGATATTATTATAATCATGCAAAAGAAGGGAACCTCCAAATTTGGTCTCCAAAGCCACAGATTGCATACGAGGTTACACTATAAATTCTGAAAATCACCTGAGCAATGAAAAAATACAATTTCTCAAAAACCAACAGCGAGTTAGTATTAACTGAGTTGACACAGTATATATTCATATGCAGTGTAAAGGAAAAGAAAGAAGGCGTTTTGTTTTGGTTTTTAAATGGGGTCCAAGGTTTAACAGATGTATCCACATCTGCTTTTTTGATAAAGATATGGACCCCAATGCAGTTTGGTACTTATTCCTTTACTGTTTGATAATTAGTGTCACTCAATTTTGTATAGCAGTCTGTGTAGCTTATAAGTAGGATTTTGATAAATACCTGTCCATGCGCTGATGCATAAATATTGGATATCCAAACCTGATATACAATTTTTTTGGTTTTAGATCCTACTTGTTTAGAGAGGAAGATCCTGATGTCTGGAAGGTGCCGGCCGCGTCCGCCCGCGTCTGTCCACGTTGGGCTTGTTACCGGGCTCCGGCCGCACTGTGCTTCCTGTTGTCCTGGTTCCCTAGGCGACGGACTTAGCCGAGAGCGGCTCGGTGCGGTCACGTGTGCGCACCACGTGACCGTCTCTCTTATCTTATGTCTCGGTTATGACCTATGATTCAATTATCTGCTAGGATCAAAATTCCCAATTGGGATATATAGCAGTTTACAAATGACGGTCATTTTTTCAACAAATGAGCAACCTATAATCATAGACTGATCCACAGCTGGATATACCCATCTCGGCCAGAATTAGGTATTTGTACCTTGTATTCTGTACATCATTCCCCATATTTTCGCAAAGTCACTATTTAAATATATACTGGCGCCATTTTTGAACTCCCCAATAATCATTTTTTAATGAGAATTAATAAAAATTTTGTATTTTAGCTAGCTATATTTTTTTGCGATTGAGTCGTACAATATTATCTGTATATGAGTGCTTCCCAAAAAGAGTCTTCTTTCTTCTTTTCAAAGTTCGCAGATATAACATGTGCAGAGAGAGTTAGATTTGGGTGGGGTGTGTTCAAAATGGAACATAAATTGCAGTATAAAATTAAAGCAGCCAGTATTTACCCTGCACAGAAACAAAATAAATAACCCACCCAAATCTAACTCTCTCTGCACATGTTATATCTGTCCCACCTGCACTGCACATGGTTTTGCCCATAAGAGAAAGATTTTGCTTTTGCGATCAGTTCTGAATTAGGCCCATTGTACAGTTCTAGCCTGTCAGAAGAAAACCTACATAAGCATCTAAGGCTGGCTACACATCAGAAAGATCTGACGGGTGACGGGACCCTGCATTGGCAGGTGCATACACACATGCACAATGCAGGGGACGACGGTGCTATTTAATATGTCATGCAGCATTTGACAGCATTGAATCATTAGCGTTATCTACTGGTTGACACCGCAGCAGGGCCGACCATAAGATGTCACCTGCGCCTGCAGGAGCACCCAAATTGGGCCAATATCATTGTAGTGTGTACCTACCTTAACATGTTTAATTTCTAATTACTAATCAGTATAACTTAATAAACTACATTGCAGCCTATGCACTCACCATTTTTAGCTGTGCAAAAAAATACAGATGTTGCAGCCACTGGGATTTGTACTGAGACGTCCACTGGAGACCCATTGTAAGAAGACGCAACCATCAGATGTATAGTAACCCTATGGCCACGTAGCATGGGCGTCAGAAATAAGACGCTGGAGCCATTTTAACTGTGTAAGTGATTACAGCCGCAAGCTGTGACACGCCCCCAAAATGCCTGCGTTTCTATGGCCACCCAGCGTTACCACCCACAAATCCTCACTGCCTGTCACTGTGTGAAAACATTCTCACTATGACCGCCGTTGCAAGACCATGGTGGTATATATGGAGTGAAACTTATACACATGCACAGTAGCAAAGCATCGCTCCACTGCATACAAAAGCAACACTGCGCCCATCTCTGAATCATGGCCTCCGTCTGGTCTCTGTATATGTATCTCCCTCATCCTGACTTCAATATACCCTGGTACACTCTTTTGAAATAGTGTACCCTCAATCTAATGATCTTGTCTGTTAGTGATCATTGGGGGTCATTCCGAGTTGATCGCACGCTGCAACTTTTTGCAGCCCGTGCGATCAGATAGTCCCCTCCTATGGGGGAGTGTATTTTAGCTGTGCAAGTGTGCGAACATGTTGTGCAGAATTTGCTATCCTTACTGAATTAGCCCCTAAATGCGCATGCGTATGCACCGCAATGCACACGCACGTGGGACAGCAACAACGGGTATCGCTGGTCAGCGACGGGATGGTGCGAAAAATCCGATCGCACGGGCATTCGCAAGGTGATTGACAGGAGTAAGCCGTTTGTGGATGGAAAATGAACGTTTACTGGGAGTGTTCGGCAAAACACAGGCATTACCAAGCGTTTTCAGGGTGTGCGTCTGACGTCAGCTCCAGCCCCGATCAGCCTGTTGTGATTGCACAGTAGGAGTAAGTCCTCAGCTGCGCAGAGACTGCACAAAGTGGATTTAGGAGCTCGGCGTACACATAGCATTGCACACTTGCGCGGCGAATATACACACCCCTGTAGGTGGCGACTATCTGAATGCAGGACAGCAAAATTCGCAGCCCAGCGATCAGATCTGAATGACCCCCAATGGCACCTTACACTATAGTAAGCATTACAGTTTCTAGAGATGGATGGGGTTTCTAATGCCCAGATCATCTTGGGGAGGTAATGTAAGCTTAGTTTAAAAAAAAAATTGTATTCCTTGTAAGGCTATCATAGTATTCCTAGTACATCACATGCATTCAAAATATAACTAAAAACACTGATTAATGAGCAAGCAAGAACAACACATTTTTACAAACAATACATTCATTTTGTTTTAGTTCACTTTCTCGCAATTTCAATAAATAAATTTACTTTTTTGTCCTTTTTGGACAGATTTTATTTACCAAGTTATAAGGAATATGCAGACTAATTATATTTTCTGAAAGTACAAATTCTTCTGAAAAAGAAAATAAACATTGATGGTGGCATGTATCCAAACAAAAAAGGTCCAAGGTATGTTGATCATAGGAGGAAGAGAACACTCAGCAGCAAAGTAGCTAAAGGTGTGGAAGCCACTGGAGATGATGATGATGATGATGATGATGATGATGATGATGACATTGAAGGTTATGATGACTGTTTTGGAAATGGTGAAGGACCTGTGTTTACACTGGTTATTGTAGCTTGACCATTTATCTATTGTGGTATGAACTAAGTACAGATTTAGAGAGTGCTAATTCTATGCTTCTAATTATAACAGCATATATGGAGAGTTTAACTCTACATAAGTGCAGGAATCTATCCATCCACTAGGAAAGTGCAGATCCGTCCATGGTTGTCACTAGGGGTTAAAGTGGGGGGGGGAGGGTGGGACAAGGTGGAACTGAGTTTCATCTACATGTAAAGGTAGGGAGAACTAGTTCCACCACCCACAGTAATTAAGAAAAAAAAATGCCCTATCACCTGTATCAATAGATGATGCAGGCAGCGCTAGTGTTACTGATGAGCTGCAGCCACTTTCCTTCCACAGGTTCTGGTGGCACCATGGTCCTCCTCCATTTACAGCCCACCCCTCCTGGTACTGACACACGCTGTGTCTGTTAGACAGCATTCACCCCCTCCCCAGGTCCCAGTGGCTTCCTTTTCTGGCACAGCATATGTGATATCATGCTGTCACCGCTGCTGAAGTGAAGAAGAACCATGAAGAGCAGCAGGCTCTGTGCATCTTGAAGACAAGATGAGAGGGGGCTGGAGGGACAAGAGAGGCGGGGAAGCTGCTGGAGGGATACAGGGCATGGAGCTGCTGGAGGGACACAGGCGGTGAGCTGCTGGAGTAAGAGAGGCAGAAATGTGTATAAGGGGCACTACTGTGGTCATTATGTGTAAATGGCACTACTATTATGGGCATTATGTGTAAGGGGCACTACTACTGTGGGCATTCTGTATATAAGCAGAACTACTACTGTAGGCATTATGTGTATAAGTGGCACTACTGTGTGCAGGCCCGGTGACAGGGGGGTACAAACGGTACACCCGTCCTGGGCCCCAAAGTTAAGGAGGGCCCAGAGGTTTAGGGGGGCATGCAAAAAACATTGCTGCGGTGTGATAATCTGACCAAGCTGGCAGCCAGTACAGCGCGATGCAAATAGGCTATATAGAAATAAATATATCAATCCGGTCAGTGTACCCCTTCAAATCCCCTGGTTACCCCGTCACCTGATCTGATCCATGTTCTATAGTCTCCGCCCGCTCCTGCCACTCAACTTGAAGCTGCTTCCCAGGGGCGTCTCTAACTGGGTTTCACAGTGCCTGACAGGGGAGGATGGTCCGTCTCCGCTCCGTCATAACAGCCAAGGACGCCTCCTTCCCGGAGCTGCATGTGGAAGTCAGCATCACCAGACCCACACTGTACGGACAGCGGAGATCACCGACGGTTTTATGAAGAATCCGGTACTTAAATTCACTTAGTTTAGGGACTGTTAAGGGGTATGATAGCCAGACTGTATCTCACCAGCAGCGCAGCACCTCCGTGCTTCACTGTTCTCTCAGAAAGTCTCCCTAAAGGTCGATCCTGTCCTCCTTTTATCTTTTATCTTACCTCTTTGAGGGAGATTATAAATTAAATATAACTTCCCTCTGTGAGGGCAACATACATCTGTAATACACCCTGCTAGGAGGGGCACCCATTAACAAATAAATTATTAACTTGAGAGTTTTTTTTAACAGCTTCATATCAATTTGCTAAGACCACATTTATAATACCTCAACAGCAAACAGTAAAAGGCAAAACCCTGAAATGGTGGAATGTAAATATGTATTTAACCCATAGCAATAGTTGTATCTAACTCGTCAATGTTTGGACAATATATGCAAAATGAGCATCATGTAAGCACGTGTGAGTATATATACATATATATATATATATATATATATATATATATATATATATATCTAGACTTGCTGGACTGTTTTGGGTTGCTAAGTCCTGCACTCATGGTACTGTAGGTTAATTTGCAGGTGTGCACTCTTCACATGTGTACTGGTCAGCAGTGCACTCAGTAACACACATCTGTATCCTAAACAGAGTGCAAAAAGCTTAAAGACGAACTCACCACATATCATAAGAATATACCTTTAATCCATCATCAGTGAACACATGTTATATATCAAGCATAGTAATTGCCTCTCAATGTTTCAATCCCCTCTGGGATCTTCACACACACACACACACACACACACACACACACACACACACACACACACACACACACAAACACACACACAAACACACACACAAACACACACACAGTGGTGTGGTCAAGCGGGGGGGAGAGTTAAGATCGTACCGTGCCCCAGAATTTCTGTTGCCTGCCCTGACTTTTTGGCCACTGGCTTATATATAATTTTTTTTTTTTTTTTTTTTTAATACTCACCCCTCCGGAGTCCCGCGCAGACATCAACAGTGCTGTTAAATCACTATGAAAATAGCGCAGCGGACATTTTCACGGAGTTCTGCACATGCGTAGTAGAGAAATCACTGGGAAAATGACTGCTGCGCCATTTTCCCGGAGAGAGGGGCATGCGCAGTAGAGTCTGAACCCTCTAGCGCTCAGACTCTCAGTGCTACCAGCAGAGAGGAGGGAACCCAAAAGGAGGAGGCTGCACACAGGACTCCTCCTCTCTTAAAGCACCCCTATGTGTGTGGTATAACATGCATAGAGGGTACCATTGTGTAGTACAATGTTAATAAAGGGCACTACTGAGTTACGTAACCTGAATAAGGGGCATTACTATGTGGTGTAATCAGCGGCATCTCTAGAGAGGAAGGGACCCGTGTGCAGACTCCGTGCGTGGGCCCCCTCCTCTCCTGTAGCCGTCACCGATGCTAGCGCTCTCAGCGCTGACACTTTGGCACAGTGCCAGAGTCTACAGCGCATGCGCAGGACTCCGAAAAATGGCCGCTGCATCATTTTTCCGGAGTCCTACACATGCGCTCTGTGCCAGAGTCTCTAGTGCTCAATACGGCTACAGGAGAGGAGGGGGCCCACACACAGTTGCTGATGGACGCTGGAAAGATAACTATAGAAGAAATGGGTGCAGTGTGTGCGGGGTGTGCCCCCTCTGCACCCAGGGGCCCATGTGCACCTCACACACTGCACCCATTATAGATACGCAAGTGGGTGTAATATGAATCAGGGGCACTACATGTGGTGCATTGTGAATAAGATTGTGCTGCTGTGTGGTGTCATTTGAATTTGGGTTACTATTATGTGACCACGCTCCTTTTTTGTGAGATCAGTGTCCCTTAATAAAGTCTGGTAAGTAGGGAAATAATTTATAGTGCAGGGGGGTGCCGAAAACACTAGCTCTAGCCCAGGCTCTGCTAAAATGTGAGGATGGGGGGGCGGGGTAGGTGGTGGGGTAAATGAGTTCCACCACCTCTCCAGGACCACTTTAAGTCCTGGTTGTCGCACATGTTGTTCCCAAAGATAAAGGTTTGAATTGGTTTTGCACCTACAGTACTCACCTATATTTTTAAGTTATCGCTCACAAAATACAGTATAACCATTTCAAAGTCCCAATAATGATTTCCTGATTTTTTTTGGCTTCTTGCTCTGTGACTTATCTTCCCAATAGGTACATGTTACCAGAGCCGTAACTAGACATTTTGGTGTCCTGTGCCAGAAAGAGAATTGGTACCCCCTCCGACCCCTCATAATTAAAATAGGAGCAGTGCACGCTGAAGGCGCACACCAAAAATATAGAGGTGTGGCTTCATGAGGAAGGAATGTGGTCACAAAATAATAATACCAATTTATATTACGCCGCACAGTAGTCTCCATTATTCAAATTACGCCACACAGCAGTGCCACTATATATTAAGGCAGGTAGAGCCCCTTATATAGTATGGCAGGTAGAGCCCCTGTCACACATTAAACCAGGTAGACCCTATTTTACACACTACTAAAGGTAGAGCCTCCTTTTACACATTACTCCAGGCAGAGCCCCCTTTTACACATTGCTCCAGGCAGAGCCCCGTTTTACACATTATTCCAGGTAGAGCCCCCTTTTATACATTATGCCAGGCAGAGCCCCCTTTTACACGTTATTCCAGGCAGAGCCCCCTTTTACACATTACAGCAGGCAGAGCCCTTTTTTGCACATTACTCCAGGCAATATTTATATTCTAGCTGATTCAAACAGTTCAATTCAGCACATTATTAATGGGGCTTATTTCTTGATACAATCCTGATGCATGGTTAAGGTGAATGTACAGGAGGCTTACATGTCCTTTCTCCAGGACCATATATTACAAATAGTGATGAGCGGGTTCGGTTTCCGAGAAACCGAACCCCCCCGAACTTCACCCTTTTTACACGGGTCCGAGGCAGGTTCGAACCTTCCCGCCTTGCTCGGCTAACCCGAGCGCGCCGGAACGTCATCATCCCGCTGTCGGATTCTCGCGAGATTCGGATTCTATATAAGCAGCAGCGCGTCACCGCCATTTTCACACGTGCATTGAGATTGATAGGGAGAGGACGTGGCTGGCGTCCTCTCCATTTATAATTGTAGAAGAGACAGTTGATTGCTTGTTTTATTACTAATTGTGGGGAGGATTGGGGAGCAGCTGTTAGGACTCGGAGTAGAGTGCAGAGTTTTGCTGATAGTGACCACCAGTTTTTTTTTATCCATTCTCTGCCTGAAAAAAAACGCTCCATACCATATCTGTGCTCAGTGTGCTGCATGATATATCTGTGCTGAGTGCTCACACTGCTTAATTGTGGGGACTGGGGAGCAGCCATAGCAGGAGTACAGTGCACAGTTTTGCTGACAGTGACCACCAGTATACGTTTGTCTGCCTGAAAAACACTCCTGTGGTGGCTTTTTTTTATACTAGTTTAGCAGTCTGCTGACAGTGTCCACCAGGTCCATTATACTGTAATTTACAAATAACCATATTTACCTTCAATATGTGATTCTATGTGAAAAGGGCAAGTAATGACGCCATAAGGGCTGATGTTACGAGGTCTGAAGACAGGGCCGTCTTAACAGCAGTGTAGTCCCCTGGGCAAAGCAATGCGCTGGGGCCCCTATCCATCCTCCAATGGTAGGGGTGGGTGTTTCTATCAGCGGCAGCTTTGATGTCCCACGGGTGGTAAGGGGTGTTCTATCTTCAGCATAACATGTAGGTCCTGGAGGAGTAATTTCTGCTAATTACTCCTTTACTGCACAGATGGTGGGAGATGGGGCGGGAGGGAGAGCACTAAACTGTAAAAGGGTGCATTGGGCTGAATGAAGGGGCCCCGGTACATGACGTCCATGGTGGTAAGGGATGTTTAATACGCAGGTGAGGGATGGATAGTGAGGTGGGTTTAAAATTCAGAATTTTCTGGTAGGAAGGCAGCTTGCTTGACTGCAGATATCTCCAGTTCCTGGAAGTATCTTTCTCAGCTTTCTATGAAATAAAATAAACTAAAGAGTCCCACCTTTCAGGAGGTACTGGGGACTTGGGCAGCAGAATTCAGGAGCCAGAGCAATCCACCAATGAAAAAATATAAAACTGAATACCAGCTGGAGCAGGGACCTGCTGCTGGAAGGGTTAGATTCTGGGCAAGCAACCACCAAAAGGCGAGAGTTCCAGCTTTTGGAGTATACTCTTTTTAAAATTCTAAGTCAAACAAAACCCAAGATATCTGGTTGGGAAGAGCAATTAGCTTGGATGGGGACAGGGGCGGATTGGGAACTAAAAGTGGCCCTGGAAAAATTTCATGAAGTGGCCTCATGTGGGTGGCACCAAATCAATGCTAGGCGGAACCAACACCAAAGTAGGCGGGATTAGTACACATGGCCATAATTAGAGAGGTGTGATACGTGACGTGTGTGTGTGTGACAGTGATATGCACCATGCATATTACTGTCATCTGCCCCGCAACGCCCTGTCACCTCCCACTAATCCAACCCTGAAATGGCCGGCATTAGAGTGTGCCTGTGCACACAATGCAATTCTATGGTAGCTGGGGCAGCAAATGGGGAGGGGGTTGTGAGGGGAGAGAATACAGGAGAGGGTAGCCTGTGTGTGCAGGGCTGCCATCAGAAATTGTGGGGCCCGGGACTGACAAAATAGACGTGGCCCGCCTGTTGTCAGCCCAGGTAGCAATTCATACTTTGATTATGAATACTGTGTCAATACAAAGCTTTTTCAGTGAATGCAAGATAACTAGGAATAATAGCAAGTCATGCTGTGATATCAAACACCGGGCTCAATGGGGGTCATTCTGAGTTGATCGCTCACTAGCAGTTTTTAGCAGCCGTGCAAACGCTATGCCGCCACCCACTGGGAGTATATTTTAGTTTAGCAGAAGTGCGAACGTTTTTATTGCAGAGTGCCTGCAAAAATTGTTTGTGTAGTTTCAGAGTAGCTCCAGACCTACTCAGCGCTTGTGATCACTTCAGACCATTCAATTCTGGATTTGACATCACACACCCGCCCAGCGTTCGCCCAGCCACTCCTGCATTTTCCCTGGCACGCCTGCATTTTCCCGAACACTCCCTGAAAACGGTCAGTTGCCACCCAGAAACGCCCACTTCATGTCAATCACTCTGCGGCAACCAGTGTGACTGAAATGCATCGCTAGACCCTGTGCAAAATTGCATCGTTTGTTGTGCCCGTAGGTCGCGCGTACGCATTGTACCGCATACGCATGCGCAGAACTGCCGTTTTTTAGCCAGATCGCTGCAAACAAATACAGATAGCGATCAACTCGGAATGACCATCAATGTCAGAACATGGGAGTCCTGGCCTGGGCTAGCAGTTTTACTATCCACGTGGACATCTATGGGGAATAGTAACCTGTGGTGAGCAGAGCGAGCCCGTGAGGTTACACGTTTTAATGTTCTGAACAAGTTTAATGATGGTTTGAAGCAGTTTAATTATGCTAATCTAGGGGGTCCCATGTTCTGTACCTGAACCCAAACACTGTCCTATCACACAGCATATTCAGTGACCGCACACTTCTGTGCTGTCAGCCAGTGCCAAGCAGAGCCAAGAGTGAAAATTTCCTTTGCACCCCTTCTATAAAAAATCTAACATATCTCCATGTAAGCATAATGAAACGTGGCGCAGCACATGGCACATATCGCATCGCTAACCTTTTGCCTTTTTTACCCAGATTGTGTACTTAATTCAATAACAGTGTGCTAAGTACTTGGGATTAGTATTTTTACTGACCCCTCTACACCCTACACTACATCACAGATCCCCTTTACACCTTACACTACTTTACTATCCCCTTTACACCTTACACTACTTTACTGACCCCTCTACACCCTACACTACATCACTGACCCCTCTACACCTTACACTACGTTACTGACCCCTCTACACCTTACACTACGTTACTGACCCCTCTACACCTTACACTACGTTACTGACCCCTCTACACCCTACACTACATTACTGACTCCTCTACATTACATCACTGACTCCTCTACACCCTAAACTACTGACCCCTCTATACCCTATGCTACTGACCTCTCTATACCCTGCTGACCCCTCTATACCCAACGCTACTGACCCCACTATACCCTACACTACTGACCATTCTATACCCTACTGACCCCTTTATACCCTACACTACTGACCACTCTATACCCTGCTGACCCCTCTACACCCTACACTACTGACCCCTCTATACCCTACACTACTGACCACTCTATACCCTACTGACCCCTCTATACCTACCCTACTGACCCCTCTATACCCTACTGACCCCTCTATACCTACCCTACTGACCACTCTATACCCTACTGACCCCTCTATACCTACCCTACTGACCACTCTATACCCAATGCTACTGACCCCTCTATACCCAATGCTACTGACCTCTCTATACCCAACGCTACTGACCCCTCTATACCCTACACTACTGACCCCTCTATACCCTACAGACCCCTCTATACCCTACGCTACTGAACCCTCTATACCCTACACTACTGACCCCTCTATACCCTACTGACCCCTCTATACCCTACTGACCCCTCTATACCCTACGCTACTGACCCCTCTATACCCTACACTACTGACCCCTCTATACGCTACTGACCCCTCTATACCCTACGCTACTGACCCCTCCATACCCTACACTACTGACCACTCTATACAATACGAGACTGACCCCTCTATACCCTACGCTACTGACCCCTCCATACCCTACACTACTGACCACTCTATGCCCTATGCTACTGACCCCTCTATACCCTACACTACTGACCACTCTATACCCTACGCTACTGACCACTCTATATCCTACTGACCCCTCTATACCCTACGCTACTGACCCCTCTATACCCAACGCTACTGACCCCTCTATACCCTACTGACCCCTCTATACCCTACGCTATTGACCCCTCTGTACCCTACGCTACTGACCCCTCCATACCCTACACTACTGACCACTCTATACCCTACTGACCCCTCTATACCCTACGCTACTGACCCCTCCATACCCTACGCTACTGACCCCTCTATACCCTACTGACCACTCTATACACTACTGACCCCTCTATACTCTACGGACCACTCTATACACTACACTACTGCTGCCACTAATACTGCCCATCAAAAACATTGATAAATTATTGCCATAGTGTGCTCCAAAGCAGGTATTATAGGAAAGTACCACCTCTGTTGCGGATCACTGCATCCATCATGTAACCCCACCACCAACACCTATCCCCATTATACCTCAGACCACACGTAACAATTCAGGCATGGTGGAATTTGTGGTTGTAAAGCAAAGGTACAACAAGCTCCAGCATTCTGGACTTGTGTGGTGCAACTATGGTAATATCACAATGCTTACATAGGACAAAGACTCCAGTACATCCCACAATGTCACCTGCAATAGGGTTGTCACTATATGCACCCAATACTACAGAAATGTAAAAAAATGCCCCCGTTGTATCTGTACCCCCATACATAGCAGCGGGGACTCACCGTGCTGCTGTACAGATGATGGAACTTGTAAGTAAGCATCGCTGCCTGTTGCATGTAGCAGCAGTGAGTTCCTCCTATACAGCGCTCTTTTAGTGCTGCTCCAATTCAGTGGAAGCAGCCAGCAGGAACGAGGATTTCTCGCCGAACCGCTTTCAACTTACACTGAAGTCAGAATGCGGCAGCGGTTGATGGAAGCACGCTGGACACCAAGGTGCAGAGCTCCTCACCCTCTCTAACTCTGCTCATCCCAGAGTACTGGGTAGGAGCCTGAGAGAGGTCAGGCATGAGGTGCCCAATTGAGAGACTGAGCAGTATTAAAGCCATGATCTCTGCTGGTACTGATCGGACCCGGCAGCTGGAGCTGCAGACAGGAACAGGTGTAGGCTGCCTTTAAAATGACAAGCACAACCGCAACACTGAACAGATCCCTGGCCCAGCACCGACCGTGAGCCATTCGCAGCTCACTGACCTGCAACTAATCAAGGCGGCCACTCGGATTGGCTGCGGGTCCGTGAGATGAGATTGACTTACGGTCGGCTCCAAATTTTAAATGATCCTGCTGACTGATGGTCTGCTGCGGGGCTCCATCTCTGTCCGGGCCTGGGACAGAAGTCCCAGCAACCCCCCTTGATGGTGGCCCTGTGTGTGTGTGACGGGGGGGGGGGGGAGGGGTTCTGAGGGGAGAGATACCGGAGAGCGAAGCCCGTGTGTGTGTGTGGACAGGGGGGTCGTGGGTCCCGCGAATGAAGTGGAGGGGGGTTTGGAGCTCTGAGGGGAGAGAAACAGAAAAGGGTAGCCTGTGGGGGAGGGGGTGTCGCAGGTGCTGCAAATGGGGGAGGGGTGGGATGGTGCTCTGAGGAGAGAGATACAGGAAACGGTGGCCTGTGGGGGGAGGGGGGTGTCGCGGGTGCCGCGAATGGGGGGAGGGGTGGGTTTGGGGCTCTGAGGGGAGAGAAACAGGAGAGGGTAACCTGTGGGGGGGAGGGGGGGTCGCGGGTGCCGCGAATGGGGGGAGGGGTTGGTTTTTAGGGCTCTGAGGTAGTCATGGGCAAAGTGATTCACTGAACTGAGTTGAGACACATGACTCAGTTCAGTGAAGTGTCTCGAGTCAGTGTCTCGGCACATGAGTCATGACTCATTTGTATTTTAATGTATTGCAGGGACTGCACATGAATCAGTGAGTTGCCAGTGCTGGCAGACCAGAGCTGGTGACTCATGGAGGGAGTTTATTCAGCTGCAGTGATTGTGCAGTGTATCTGGGGGATGCAGCTGCTTGTGCACTGATTGTTAATATATTAACATAGATTCACTGTTATGTTGATATATTATTAATAACCAATTATTGCATACTAGTTACTGAATATGCACATTACTTCTGGCTGAGGAGAGAAAGCTTAACAGCCATGAAACACATCCTTCAGTCCTTAACTAAACCAAATAAAAACATTTTTTTTTTTACTTTGCATACTTTGCTAATTGGATGATTTTAGGTGGGCTTGGATTTATTATATTATCCACTATCTAGCCTCCAGGGAGTTTGCCACCCACAATCACATTGAGCAGGAACAGTGAGTTGAGAACACTGTCCCACAGGGGCTCCACCTCCTGCAGGCTTATGCTGCATGAATCAGATCCATCCACTGAGTCACTGAGTCTACACAGTGTACAACTGTCTCAACTCACTGGCAGACTCAGGATGAATCATGATTCATTAAATGGATCAGGCACAGCAGCACAGCACTCACTGACTGGTGAGTCGTGACTGCTCCCTCCCCCCTCCCACTGGGTGTCACCTGGTATAGCCTCTGGCCAATCACAGCTAAAGACACTCAGCAGAAGACACTGACTGAAGGACACACTGAGTTTCCTCCCTCTGGCTGAGAGAGGCTGCTGCAGCTGTCTCCACTCACTACACAGGGAGTGACTCCAATCATTCACACTTCCTGATGATTCGAGTTACTGTGTTGAGACAGTGAGTCAGCAGCCATCTCTACTCTGAGGGGAGAGAAACAGAAGAGGGAAGGGGGGGGAGGTTTGGAGCTGTGAGGGGAATATGTGGGAGGGTTGTCGCGGAGCTTTTGCTACAGTGGGAGGAGGGAGGAAAGAGAGCAGAGCACTGAGCAGGAAAGGAGAATCGAGGGTGGAGGGGGAGGAAACAAGATGCCCTGGACAAGAGTGACAGTAGAGGGCGGCCACTCACTGCATGGCCATGTGTCAGTTTCTGCTGCACTGTTCTGGGTGGGTGCCGGCTGGGGACTGGAGGAGCTCTGTCTCCAGTGTGTCACAGCTGCAGAGGCACAGAGCTCCTCCAAGCTGCTGTCTGGAATTATAGCGAGTGAGATTCATGAGCCACTGGGGGCGGGACCACACGCTGCCTGTATTCGGTCCCAGACTGCAGCCGGCCTCCCGGGGAACTCCCCGGTGACTTTAAGGGCCAATCCGGCCCTGGATGGGGACAACTACTTTGAAGATGGATATCTCTGGCTCCCCAGGGCCGATTTTCAAAAATCTGGTACTCCTGGAAAAGGGGACCCTCAGCTATCAGACTAGGGCCCTTATACTCCTGGGGCCCTTGGGAAAATACCCATTGAGCCCATACAAAAAGATGGTCCTGTCTGGAGGCATGGTACTTATTGACTTGAGTGGTGCAGTTATAGGACAGATGACCAGGTGAGTACAGGTTCTAAGCAGTGACTGGGGTATTCAAAATGCAAAGGATTCCAGCCAGGTAATCTATGATATGTGAGTTGTTGTTAATTCAAAGTATGTTAATTTCTGTTGTTTATTAAATTTAATGTAATCATACTTCACTACCATGCGTCCCCTTCTTTATATTCTTATACAAATACTGTTGTTACATTGAGGAATGGACAATAGAGGGATGCTGTGTGAAAGATTATTGCACTTACATGCATATTGGATTAACTCTGCACATGGTAATATAATGTTTTTGTGTTAATATATAATATGGGAAAATGGGGAACATACACACACACACACACACACACTCAAACACACATAAATAAATCCCATATAATGTTATGTTTGCAGCCGTCTTGACAGAGGCCACATAGATAGCCAATGGAGGAGTAGGGATGGCAGCAGCAATGACAGTTGAACTCACTGGGTCCAGCAGCAGAAATTAGATGATTTCAGTAAATGCCCCAAATCTCCCTGTTCTTGGTGTAATGACTCCTCAGCACTAACATGTTATTCCCCAGTGATGTCCCACTAATTTCCCACATGTATCACTGTGTAATATCAGTGGGAAGATGCTGCTGATGTGAAGCACAGCCATCACCAACTGCCATCACCAACTGCCACCCGCATGCCACATTTGAATTCTCCATGGCATAAATCCCCAGCGCACAGCAATATCACTGGCATTTCTTGAGTTGAAGCTGCTGCTGACGCATGAGAAAGAGCCTCACAAGAGAGATCACGTTTGCTCACAAGTATTTGCTGCCAGCAATTCACCAGTTACAGGTTCTCAGCACACAATCACATCTGTGTTTTTTATTACTCTATTTTTTCCCTTTTTTTACAGTTACTGTCACCAGCTACAATGAGCCAAAAGGAGTTAGCCCAGCTGCTTGGAAATGGAAGAACAAACTCTAACATCAGTGGGACATGGCTGAGGTTAGGACGCTGCAGACCATCCAATGGTGGATCATCATCAGGAAGAGGAACAGCTGGATCATCATCTGGCAGAGGAAGAGCTGGCCTATCATCAGGAAGAATGGCACCATCATCGGGAAGATAAAGAGCTGGATCACCATCGGGAAGAGAAAGTGCTAGACCATCATTAAAAAGAGAAAGAGCTGGACCATCATCAGAAAGAGGAAGAAATGAGCCCAGTGCCAGTGAAAAGGGAAGCACTCCTGAGGCTGGAGGACATCCTGAGGCCCATTCTGCCCAGTATTCCCACCTACAGCAGACTCACTGTTGCAGAAGGAGAGGACGTAGAGTACTGTACCATCTGCATGTCTGACACTGAAGTTGGAATAGAAATGGCTGTATCATCCTGCCACCATACCGTCTATGTCCCTTGCCTGACACAATGATAACAGATGAACAGCGTTTGTCCTGTGTGCCGCACATGGTGCTATGACCAGAACATTTTTCTCATCTCATCTGAAGGACACAAATCACATTTTTATATTATATATATATATATATATATATATATATATATTTACTGTATATCTATATAAGATCCAGTTTTAAACATAGTTTCTCTATCGTCCTAGTGGATGCTGGGGTTCCTGAAAGGACCATGGAGGATAGCGGCTCCGCAGGAGACAGGGCACAAAAAGTAAAGCTTTAGGATCAGGTGGTGTGCACTGGCTCCTCCCCCTATGACCCTCCTCCAAGCCTCAGTTAGGTTTTTGTGCCCGGCCGAGAAGGGTGCAATCTAGGTGGCTCTCCTAAAGAGCTGCTTAGAAAAGTTTAGCTTAGGTTTTTTATTTTACAGTGAGTCCTGCTGGCAACAGGATCACTGCATCGAGGGACTTAGGGGAGAAAAAGTGAACTCACCTGCGTGCAGGATGGATTGGCTTCTTTGGCTACTGGACATTAGCTCCAGAGGGACGATCACAGGTACAGCCTGGATGGTCACCGGAGCCTCGCCGCCGGCCCCCTTGCAGATGCTGAAAAGAGAAGAAGGTCCAGAATCGGCGGCAGAAGACTCCTCAGTCTTCTTAAGGTAGCGCACAGCACTGCAGCTGTGCGCCATTGCTCTCAGCACACTTCACACGGCAGTCACTGAGGGTGCAGGGCGCTGGGGGGGGGCGCCCTGGGAAGCAATGTAAACCTATTTTTTGGCATAAAATACCTCACATATAGCCTCCGGGGGCTATATGGAGATATTTAACCCCTGCCAGAATCCGTTAAAGAGCGGGAGACGAGCCCGCCGAAAAAGGGGCGGGGCCTATCTCCTCAGCACACAGCGCCATTTCCTCACACAGTTCCGCTGGTCAGGAAGGCTCCCAGGCTCTCCCCTGCACTGCACTACAGAAACAGGGTTAAATCAAGAGAGGGGGGGGCAAAATTTGGCGAAATTGTGATTTTATAAAAGCAGCTATAAGGGAGCACTTATTATAAGGCTATCCCTGTAAAATATAGCGCTTTGGTGTGTGCTGGCAAACTCTCCCTCTGTCTCCCCAAGGGGCTAGTGGGGTCCTGTCCTCTATCAGAGCATTCCCTGTGTGTGTGTGCTATATGTCGGTACGTGTGTGTCGACATGTATGAGGACGATGTTGGTGAGGAGGCGGAGCAAATTGCCTGTAATGGTGATGTCACTCTCTAGGGAGTCGACACCGGAATGGATGGCTTATTTATGGAATTACGTGATAATGTCAACACACTGCAAGGTCGGTTGGCGACATGAGACGGCTGGCAAACAAATTAGTACCTGTCCAGGCGTCTCAAACACCGTCAGGGGCGTTAAAACGTCCTTTTACCTCAGTCGGTCGACAGACACAGACACGGACACTGATTTCAGTGTCGACGGTGAAGAAACAAACGTATTTCCCTTTAGGGCCACACGTTACATGTTAAGGGCAATGAAGGAGGTGTTACATATTTCTGATACTACAAGTACCACAAAAGAGGGTATTATGTGGGATGTGAAAAAACTACCTGTAGTTTTTCCTGAATCAGATAAATTAAAGGAAGTGTGTGATGATGCGTGGGTTCCCCCCGATAGAAAATTATTGGCGGTATACCCTTTCCCGCCAGAAGTTAGGGCGCGTTGGGAAACACCCCTTAGGGTGGATAAGGCGCTCACACGCTTATCAAAACAAGTGGCGGTACCGTCTATAGATAGGGCCGTCCTCAAGGAGCCAGCTGACAGGAGGCTGGAAAATATCATAAAAAGTATATACACACATACTGGTGTTATACTGCGACCAGCGATCGCCTCAGCCTGGATGTGCAGAGCTGGGGTGGCTTGGTCGGATTCCCTGACTAAAAATATTGATACCCTTGACAGGGACAGTATTTTATTGACTATAGAGCATTTAAAGGATGCATTTCTATATATACGAGATGCACAGAGGGATATTTGCACTCTGGCATCAAGAGTAAGTGCGATGTCCATATCTGCCACAAGATGTTTATGGACACGACAGTGGTCAGGTGATGCAGATTCCAAACGGCACAAAGGTGTATTGCCGTATAAAGGAAGAGGAGTTATTTGGGGTCGGTCCATCGGACCTGGTGGCCACGGCAACTGCTGGAAAATCCACCGTTTTTACCCTAAGTCACATCTCTGCAGAAAAAGACACCGTCTTTTCAGCCTCAGTCCTTTCGTCCCTATAAGAGTCATATCTGCCCAGGGATAGAGGAATGGGAAGAAGACTGCAGCAGGCTGCCCATTCCCAGGAACAGAAGCCTTCCACCGCTTCTGCCAAGCTCTCAGCATGACGCTGGGACCGTACAGGACCCCTGGATCCTACAAGTAGTATCCCAGGGGTACTGATTGGAATGTCGAGACGTTTCCCCCTCGCAGGCTCCTGAAGTCTGCTTTACCAAGGTCTCCCTCCGACAAGGAGGCAGTATGGGAAACAATTCACAAGCTGTATTCCCAGCAGGTGATAATCAAATTACCCCTCCTACAACAAGGAAAGGGGTATTATTCCACACTATATTGTGGTACTGAAGCCAGAAGGCTAGGTGAGACCTATTCTAAATCTAAAAAAAAAAAAATTTGAACACTTACAAAGGTTCAAATCAAGATGGAGTCACTCAGAGCAGTGATAACGAACCAGGAAGAAGGGGACTATATAGTGTCCCGGGACATCAGGGATGCTTACCTCCATGTCCCAAATTTGCCCTTCTCACTAAGGGTACTTCAGGTTTGTGGTACAGAACTGTCACTATCAGTTTCAGACGCTGCCGTTTGGATTGTCCACGGCACCCCGGGTCTTTACCAAGGTAATGGCCGAAATGGTGATTCTTCTTCAAAGAAAAGGCGTCTTAATTATCCCTTACTTGGACGATCTCCTGATAAGGGCAAAGTCCAGGGAACAGTTGGAGGTCGGAGTAGCACTATCTCGGATACTGCTACAACAGCACGGGTGGATTCTAAATATTCCAAAATCGCAGCTGTTCCCGACGACACGTCTGCTGTGCCTAGGGATGATTCTGGACACAGTCCAGAAAAAGGTGTTTCTCCCGGAAGAGAAAGCCAGGGAGTTATCCGAGCTAGTCAGGAACCTCCTAAAACCAGGAAAAGAGGCTTCCTACGAAGCAATTCCATTCGGCAGATTTCACGCAAGAACTTTTCAGTGGGATCTGCTGGACAAATGGTCCGGATCGCATCTTCAGATGCATCAGCGGATAACCCTATATCCAAGGACAAGGGTGTCTCTCCTGTGGTGGTTACAGAGTGCTCATCTTCTAGAGGGCCGCAGATTCGGCATTCAGGATTGGATGCTGGTGACCACGGAGGCCAGCCCGAGAGTCTGGGGAGCAGTCACACAAGGAAAAAATTTCCAGGGAGTGTGATCAAGTCTGGAGATTTTTCTCCACATAAATATACTGGAGCTAAGGGTAATTTTATAATGCTCTAAGCTTAGCAAGACCTCTGCTTCAAGGTCAGCCGGTATTGATCCAGTGGGAAAAACATCACGGCAGTCGCCCACGTAAACAGACAGGGCGGCACAAGAAGCAGGAGGGCAATGGCAAAAACTGCAAGGACTTTTCGCTGGGCGGAAAATCATGTGATAGCACTGTCAGCAGTGTTTCATTCCGGGAATGGAAACTGGGAAGCAGACTTCCTCAGCAGGCACGACCTCCACCCGGGAGAGTGGAAACTTCATCGGGAAGTTTTCCACATGATTGTGAACCGTTGGGAAATACCAAAGGTGGACATGATGGCGTCCCGTCTGAACAAAAAACGGGACAGGTATTGCGCCAGGTCAAGAGACCCTCAGGCAATAGCTGTGGACGTTCTGGTAACACCGTGGGTGTACCAGTCGGTGTATGTGTTCCCTCCTCTGCTTCTCATACCTAAGGTACTGAGAATTATAAGACGTAGAGGAGTAAGAACTATACTCATGGCTCCGGATTGGCCAAGAAGGACTTGGTACCCGGAACTTCAAGAGATGCTCACAGAGGACTTATGGCCTCTGCCGCTAAGAAGGGACTTGCTTCAGCAAGTACCATGTCTGTTCCAAGATTTACCGCAGCTGCGTTTGACGGCATGGCGGTGGAACGCCGGATCCTAAGGGAAAAAGGCATTCCGGAAGAGGTCATTCCTACCCTGGTCAAAGCCAGGAAGGAGGTGACCGCACAACATTATCACCACATGGGGCGAAAATATGTTGCGTGGTGTGAGGCCAGGAAGGCCCCACGAAGAAATTTCAACTCGGTCGATTCCTGCATTTCCTGCAAACAGGAGTGTCTATGGGCCTCAAATTGGGGTCCATTAAGGTTCAAATTTCGGCCCTGTCGATTTTCTTCCAGAAAGAATTGGCTTCAGTTCCTGAAGTCCAGAAGTTTGTCAAGGGAGTATTGCATATACAACCCCCTTTTGTGCCTCCAGTGGCACTGTGGGATCTCAACGTAGTTCTGGGATTCCTCAAATCACATTGGTTTACAACCAGTCAAATCTGTGGATTTGAAGCATCTCACATGAAAAGTGACCATGCTCTTGGCCCTGGCCTGGGCCAGGCGAGTGTCAAATTGGTGGTTTTTTTCTCAAAAAAGCCCATATCTGTTTGTCCATTCGGACAGGGCAGAGCTGCGGACTCGTCCCCAGTTCTCTCCCTAAGGTGGTGTCAGTGTTTCACCTTAACCAGCTTATTGTGGTGCCTTGCGCCTACTAAGGACTTGGAGGACTCCAAGTTGCTAGATGTTGTCAGGGCCCTGAAAATATAGGTTCCAGGACGGCTGGAGTCAGGAAAACTGACTTGCTGTTATCCTGTATGCACCCAACAAACTGGGTGCTCTTGCTTCTAAGCAGACTATTGCTAGTTGGATGTGTAATACAATTCAGCTTGCACATTCTGTGGCAGGCCTGCCACAGCCAAAATATGTAAATGCCCATTCCACAAGGAAGGTGGGCTCATCTTGGGCGGCTGCCCGAGGGGTCTCGGCTTTACAACTTTGCCGAGCGGCTACTTAGTCAGGGGCAAACACGTTTGTAAAATCCTACAAATTTGATACCCTGGCTAAGGAGGACCTGGAGTTCTCTCATTCGGTGCTGCAGAGTCATCCGCACTCTCCCGCCCGTTTGGGAGCTTTGGTATAATCCCCATGGTCCTTTCAGGAACCCCAGCATCCACTAGGACGATAGAGAAAATAAGAATTTACTTACCGATAATTCTATTTCTCGGAGTCCGTAGTGGATGCTGGGCGCCCATCCCAAGTGCGGATTATCTGCAATACTTGTACATAGTTACAAAAATCGGGTTATTATTGTTGTGAGCCATCTTTTCAGAGGCTCCGCTGTTATCATACTGTTAACTGGGTTCAGATCACAGGTTGTACAGTGTGATTGGTGTGGCTGGTATGAGTCTTACCCGGGATTCAAAATCCTTCCTTATTGTGTACGCTCGTCCGGGCACAGTATCCTAACTGAGGCTTGGAGGAGGGTCATAGGGGGAGGAGCCAGTGCACACCACCTGATCCTAAAGCTTTACTTTTTGTGCCCTGTCTCCTGCGGAGCCGCTATCCTCCATGGTCCTTTCAGGAACCCCAGCATCCACTACGGACTCCGAGAAATAGAATTATCGGTAAGTAAATTCTTATTTTATTTTATGAGCAATAGATAGGAACTTAATTGATACATTTTTTAAAATAAATCTGTAAATGTACACTTACAGAACATACAGTACAATATTACAGTCACTGCTTTCTCCCTTCTCTGAGGTGACACATGCATCAGAACAGGCAGGATTACAGATGACACTTTTTGTGCAGACTTTTTGTGGGACTATACAAAGGGCCTGATTCATGTTTGTAAGTAAAGCAAAAAAGCAAGCAACTGGGATAAACCATGCTGCATTGCAGGTGGGGCAGATGTAATAAGTTCAGACAGATTTAGATTTGGGTGGGGTGTGTTCAAACTGAAATCTAAATTGCAGTTTAAAAATGAAGCTGCCTAACATTTGTGGGTTACTTTAAAAGCAACTAGTATTTAACCTGCACAGAAAAATATACCCCAATATAACTAAACAGAAAGGAAAGGTGGGGATTAGGGCTACTGGCGACACCCCCTCCCCCCCAAAAAAAACAAAAAAAAACAACGTTAGGCAGCCACCTCTTAGGTGTGTTGGAAGAGCTGCTAAGCTGCTAATTACCTTTTTAAATGTTGACAGTTACATCCAACTCATTGATAACTTAAGTACTTCAAAATTTAAAATTAATTAGAATTCTCTAGCTTTCTATGTAAGGGCAGATAGCTCAATGAATAGAGTTTCTGACTCCAATGCCACAGGCTGTAGGTACGAGTCCTGGGTATGTCAGCATCTTGAAATGTAATAAAGTACAGTGTGACTGAATAACAAAGAGTTCTCAAGTTAAGTTCATGAGTGTTGTATAGGTATCAGGAACGGAGGGGATGGAGGAAGGAGACAGTGGCAGTCGGGAGATGCTGGAATTAAAAAAGGGGTTAAGCTACAACTGAAAGTAATTAAAACAGATAATTGAGCAACAGCACCCCCTATCTGGCAGCGCTGTGTGCAGTGGCACACTCCGCACACACCTAGTTACGGCCCAAAGTTAATCTTAAAACTGGTAACAAATAACATAAGATATCCTCAATGCTGCCCATGTTCCTCACCAAATGTACTACATCCACCTTCCCTTTCTTGCAGAACCTTCACTGGCTACCATTTACATTCAGAATCCAATTCAAGCTTCGCAAACTCACCTACAAAGCCCCCGCCCACTCTTCTCCCTCTTACATCACTGACCTTATCTCTCCCTACAGTCCTATCCATCCTCTTCACTCTGCAAATGCACACTGCCGCTTCTGCCAACTGATTACCTTCTCCCACTCCTACGTACAAGATTTTGCATGTGCTGCTCCCTATCTCTGGAATTCTCTACCTCTCCCCATCTGACTCTTCATCTCTCTACAAAACTTCAAACGGGCTCTCAAAACCTACTTCTTCACCAAACCCAGCCAACTCTCCTCCTAACGCTCTTGTCCACACTCACGGGCTAGAACCTTCTGTGTCACCCCGGTTATTAACCCTAATAATAATAACTTGTCATCTCAGTTCTGCACAAGCCACATAAATAAGAATTTGTCATGAGGACTAAGTCAATTTTGCTAGTAAACTATTATAATGATCTATAAATCCCAAACTGGATATGTCTTGAAAGAAAAAAATAAACACTAGGGCAATAAGTTAGAAAAACATGGTCATAAATCACTGTAGGACAATTAAGGTCAGTTCCAGAAATTAGTGAAGGTAAGGGAATTCCAACCACTATATTCAATACAGAAACAGTGAAAATCAGCGGCTAAATGTTGAAGGAATATATAAAAAAAAAAAATCTTTAAAAAATCTCACTCTAGGGGGTGTGGCCTGGCTGCTGTGGAGGGTGGTTGTGCTTTCCATCTGCTCCTGCAGGCACAGCCCTTCTAGTGCTGTTTTACCCCTCTATCTGCCCCATAAGTTTGCCAGAGGCCCCCCTGTGTCCTTTCCTGCCTGGCTGCTGGTGTCTGGGGGACCCGCGGAGTCGGGGAGCGCTTTTAAGCGCTCCTGCGGATTGCGGCCTTTCCCCCAGACGGAAGCCGGGACCTGGAGTTCGGTGGAGGCCCGGACCGGCCTTCCGGAAGTGCATCCCTGCCGGGAATTGAGTGCTGGCGGACCCTGCCCTCATTTTGCGGAGCTGCCCGGACCCCCTCTACATTACCTGGGGAGCGGAGATCCGGACGTGCCCGCCGGGGTGAGTGCGCTCCACGCTCGGAGCTCCTCCGGACACCTGATGTGCTTCCCCCTCCCTGCTTCCTCCTTCCGCCCGGCTTCCGGAGTCCCGTGGCGCTGGGGGATCTCCCGTCCGGACTCCTCGGCTTCCCCTGTGTCTGCCCGCTCGGCTCCCGCTGCTCTGTGGTGAGGGCTCTGGGGCTCCATCAGCGGGAGGGGCGGCTGCCATCTGGCGCACTGCTGCGGGGCTCACGTGGGCTGCCTGCGGGGGGAGACTGGGCTGGTGTGCTCCACGGCCAGCTGCCTGTCCTTGCTTGCCCGGGTCCTGGGGGAGTGCGGGCGGCTGCTAAAAATTATTGTGCCAGGTTGGGCCCTTTTTCCCCACAGGCTGCCCGATCGCGCTGTGCACCCCCTACTGCTCTTCCTGCTGGGTTGGAGGACCCTCTGCGCTTCCAGGAGGGCCCCCGTGGTGTCGGCGCTGCTCCCGCCACCCCCCTGCTTTCTGGTTGATATCAGCCTTCCGAGTGGCGTCTGCACTTGGGGGTCTGGTGGGGGCTCAGTGGTGCCCAGCTGCCCCGCTGTGGGTCTACACCCCCCAACACCTGGATACCCCCGTGGGGTACTACGCTGAGGCCTCCGCCTCACTCTGTTGCCACTGTACCCGTACCTCACTTTAACTGGACTGTTCCTCATTTACATGCTTATGTGCCCCGGGCTCGCTGACGGGATGTGAGTGCGACCGCTCTCCACTGGCTATGCTGTTCTACTAGTGGGGGAAATGTGCCCCCCGCCATCTGTCATCCACCCTGCTGCGAACATGGTGTTGTCCTCTTGATATGTTTTTTTCCCACCCCCTCTTCTGATGGCCAGAGGCAAGAAAAATCAACAGGGAAAATCCGCTCGGTCTACACGTAGTACCCCGTCTCAGTCGAACCTCCGATCCTACTTATCTGTACCGCCGGTTGCTGATCACTCTCCACCTGTGTCTGCTGTGGGTACTGACCCAGCTACGATGGCTTCTTCCCCCACATCAGGTAATTTTCGGGCCCAAATGACCCAATTGAGGAGTGAGATAGGGGAAATTCTCACTCATGTCCGCTCCCTTCCTTCCAAACAAGATATGCAGGCCCTCGAATGCCGACTCCAGGACTCTATTCAGGCCCAGATCTCGTCGGTGCAATCTGACATTAAACACATGCGCACTAGAGTCGTCTCTTTGGAAGAGGAAAGAGACACAGTCGAAGACCAACTTATCCAGCTTCGAGATACGGTCGCTCAGCAAGGGGCGGACATGGCAACGGTGCAGAACAAGCTTGATGACCTGGACAACAGAGGCCGTCGGAATAATATTCGGGTCCGGGGTCTCCCGGAAGAGGTACCTCCATCCGGCCTCGTCGACGCGCTCACCAAAATATTCTGTGAAATCCTGGGCCTGGATCCCTCTGATACAATTGAATTCGACCGTGCACACAGAGCCCTTAGGCCGAAAGGCACGTCCTCTGATCTGCCGAGGGATGTCATCTGTAGGCTCCACTACTTCTCACAGGAAGAGGAGATTCTTCGTAAGGTGCGCGACTTGGAAGGAGTTGATTTTAACGGTACCCGCATCCAAATCTTTCAAGACCTCTCCTGGCGTACGCTCCAGCAGAGAAGGATGTTGAAGCCTTTGACCGAAGCATTACGCAAACACGGCCTGAAGTACAGGTGGGGATTCCCGTTTTCCCTGCAAGTCTCCCATGCTGGCAAGGTCCTCCATCTCCAATCTCAGGATGATCTACCTGGATTCTGCTCCACACTGGGACTAGGGGATGTTTCCCTTCCGGACTGGCGTGCTTTCACTCTTCCCGCTTTGGCCTCTGCCAACCCATCCAGGAGAGAATGGTGGCATAAAGTACAGAATCCGAAGAGGAAATCCAAAGGCGAAGACCCCCCCCAAGTGTTCGACGCTACCTGATGAGGGCCTGACTGTAGGGTCATGTTGGTCCTTTTTTCTTTGTGCTACGGCCTTGATAGCCTCTTCTGCCGGGGTTGAAGTCAGATCCTCCTTGCGGGACTCCACTGTTTAGTTTCTCAGTTGATTTTTGCCTCTTGACCCCTGTTTTATTGTGCTTTTCCCCCTCCCTCCTTTTCTCTCCCCCCCCCCCACCCCCACCTTCCCATTCCCCCCCCCCTCTTCCTCCCTATCCCCCACTCACCTTTTTAGGACCCTTTTTGTTTCTCCCTACTTCTTTTGATGATGTTACTATTAATGTTAATGTACTTGAGAGCGGTGGTTAAAGGACTGATTTCTGCTCTCTGCCCGTTCGTCTCTGAATAAATTGCTCTTGAATAAAGTAAAATTCTCCCTTTGGAAGTGTCACAATCGGTATTATCGATGGGGCAACAAGCCGGGCAAAATGCTTGCCCGGGCCCTCCGGAGCCGGAGGGCGCTCTCGTTCATCCCCTCCATAAAAAACGCGCATGGGCGCTCCTTCCATGACACGGATAAGATCGCGGAGACTTTCTGTTCATACTACACTTCCCTCTACAACCTCCCTTCTTCTTACCCGACCGGAGCTAGATCATGCGACGTGGGCACTTACCTCACTAAGATAAGCTTCCCTAAACTCTCTGAGGAGGAGGGGGAGGCATTGGAAAAGCCCTTTACTTCCCAGGAACTTGAAGAGGCCATCAAATCTACTCCCTCTTGGAAGAGTCCGGGCCCTGATGGACTCCCCATCACTTACTATAAGGCCTTTCGGGACAAGCTGCTTCCTCTCCTCTTAGACGTGTGTAACACGGTTTCTGAAACTAATCATTTCTCTAAGCAGTCTCTTGCGGCTCACATTGCAATTATTCCTAAGGAAGGCAAAGACCCCACCCTGTGCCCCAGCTACAGGCCTATATCCCTTCTTAATGTGGACGTCAAACTTTACGCCAAACTCCTAGCCAATAGGCTCAGGTCCCTCCTACCCTCCCTTATACATAGCGACCAAGTGGGATTTGTCCCTGGCCGGGAAGCAAAGGACAATACGGCCAAGATCATTGCACTCATGCACCATGCTTCCCTACAGGTCTACCCGACAGTCCTCTTATCCACTGACGCTGAAAAAGCGTTTGACAGAATAGATTGGGGTTTTCTGGCCGGGGTGCTGCAGCACATGGGTTTGGGTCCGATCTGCTTGCATCGCATCTTGGCTCTCTATACCTCCCCTTCGGCCAGAATCGTGATTATCAGTTCCCTGTCGGGGTCGTTCGCTATTAATAATGGAACGCGGCAGGGCTGCCCTCTGTCCCCCATGATTTTTATTCTCTGCATGGAGGCCTTGGCTAGGTCTATTAGGCTGAATACCGACATTTCTGGGATTAGGCTTCAGGATGCGGACTATAAGCTTGCTCTCTTCGCTGATGACCTTCTGGCTATAGTCACGAATCCTGTTGTTTCCTTACCTAATCTGATGGCTGAGTTCAAGCTCTTTGGCGAGCTCTCTAACTTTAAAATCAATTATTCAAAATCTGTGGCTCTGAACCTTACTGCCCCGCCTGCCATGGTATCGGGGCTCCAAGCGGCACTCCCCTTCACCTGGCACGCTTCTAAACTGAAATACTTGGGGACCACTATTACCGGGGACCTTTCCCGTCTCTTTGACTCCAACTTCACTCCCCTTCTAGCCAAGCTCCATGCGGACCTCCAGTCACGGACTTCCAAATCCTTTTCTTGGCTGGGTAGATTGGGGGTCCTCAAGATGAACTCTCTCCCTAGAATCCTATACTTAATGCAGACCCTGCCGATTTTGATCCCTTCCACTTGGTTTAAGGAGATCCAACGGTTATTCAGAGAGTTCATCTGGGGGGGCAAGAGACCTCGCCTGAAATTCTCCACGATGGTCCGGCAGAGAGGTACGGGCGGCCTTCGTCTGGCAGATATCCGCGGTTATTATCAGGCCTGCCACCTCCAACGGATTCTTTGGTGGTCCAGAGCCGATCCATCGAAACAGTGGACGCAGATTGAGAGCCAGGCGCTTTCCCTGCCTATCGGCGTTGCTCCGTGGCTAACCACCCTCCCAGCCACCTCCCACCCCACTGTTGGCCCCACTCTGACATGCTGGAAGGTGGTGAGGAAACTCCCCTCCATGTCCTCGCCTACTTCCTCCTACATGTCTTTCTTATTTAATGAACGATTCCCCCCGGGAATGGATCCGCGGGCCTTTCAGCACTGGTTCAGCCTAGGCCTCTGGAGGGTCGGGCAGCTGGTGGATGGGCGCTGGGTTGTCTCCTTTTCGGATTTACAGGCGAAATGGCACTTGCCACCTGGGGACTTTTGGCGCTATTTACAAGTCCGGCACTTCTTGGTCTCCCAAGGTAACCTGGGAGGGAGGCCCACAGCCCTCACGCCATTCGAGCGCCTCTGCGACGGTTCATCACCCCCGACCCACTCTATCTCCCTGCTATATAACCTCCTCTTGGCTGACTCTAGCACAACTCTCCCATCCTATACTAAGACGTGGGACAGAGACTTCGGACGGGAGCTCGGGGATGATGTCTGGGAGAAAATATTCAAACTGGCCCATGCATGCTCTCCTAGCACACTGGTTGTTGAGACCCAATACAAATTGATTTCTCGATGGTACAGGTGCCCTGACATTCTTTCTAAAATGGGTCTGGGCCTCCCTGACACCTGCTGGCGTTGCTCTTCCGGCCCAGGTAATCCGCTCCACATATGGTGGTCGTGTCCCTTACTCCAACCATATTGGAAGGAGGTACTTTCACTCACTGCTGACATAACGGGGGAGACGGTGCCGAAGGATCCTCTGTTTTGGCTGTTCCATTACTCGTCCAGACCTGTCTCGGGCTACAAGCACTCCCTGCTTTGCCATCTCAACAACGCTGCCAAGGCGGTGATCCCTGTCCGATGGCGCTCCTCCTCTCCTCCAACTGTTAGGGACTGGCTGACCAGGATAGATTTATATATGGACTTGGATGATATAATGATCTCCGCTGATGGAGACTACTCGTCCTTCAGGGACAAGTGGGCCCGCTGGCTACTTTTTAAAGACTCCCCAACCTTTAGGTCCATCCTCTCTTCCTGTTCGCCCCCTTCCCTCAATGTACTGCTCTCCACTTTATGGCTAGCATGAGGTCTGCACATGGACCAGGTGAAATTGACTCTGTCCCTGACCTGAACCTGAACCTGACTTGAATTTGCTTCTGAAGCTCCTTCTTTTCTTTCCCCTCTTCTTCTCCTTCTCTGTTCTTCTCTGTACCTCTTTTCTTTTTCTTTCTCTTTCTTCTCCACTTAGCTTTCTGTTTTTGATTAACACGACCAACATGATATGTTTGCCTCCAAATAGTATATATATGTGTGTTGTGTTGTTATATTACTTCGATATAGGCCTTTCTGTTAATGGCTAAGGTGACTTAACAGTCCTCCAGTTATTTTGCAAAAATGTTTTCCGACACGATTGTCTGTATGTTACTGTTTGTTACTGTAATTGGTCTTTCAATAAACACATTTTGCACTAAAAAATCTCACTATAGTGAATTATTGTTGGGAAATGTATTGAAGGAAGCATCTATTCCATGGAACAATTATGAAAATATTTCTTATCTGTGCACTTGTTTGTGTGTGACCGCATTCCTTATAGAAAGACATATTCTATTTTACGTGTGAATCAGGCTACTAAATGTAGTGCTAAAGGTACAGCGCACTATTAAAACCTTCAAAATAGCATTCTGCATTTTTCAAGTAATATTCCAGTCATCCAGCCATGCTGTATCTACAGTGCGTTCATGGCATTTTATTATATATGTACATATATGGTAGATTTTCTATAGTGCCTCAATTATCCTATACCTAAGAGTTTATATACTGTAGTGGTCATTTTAATAGCAGTTGTAGTCATAGTAAGATTGTTGATTAATTGATGGCTTCATATTCAAATTTGTAACAGGAAACTACAATTTTAAATTCATATTTGATATAAGACAAATACTAGTGTTTTTGAACCGCAAATAAATTTTTCCTGTAGTTCCCATTCAAAACAATTATATCTATTTACTAAGCCTTGGATGGAGATAAAGTGGACGGAAATAAAGTACCAGCCAACCAGCTCCTGTCATTTTTCAAGCACAGTCTGTAACATGGCAGTTAGGAGCTGACTGGCTGGTACATTGATCTTCGTCCATTTTATATCTCTCCAAGACTAAGGGGGACATTTACTAAGCAGTGATAAGAGCGGAGAAGTGAGCCAGTGGAGAAGTTGTCCCATCAACCAATCAGCAGCTCTGTATAATTTTATAGTATGCAAATTATAGATGTTACTTCAATGCTGATTGGTTGCCATGGGCACTTCTCCACTGGCTCACTTCTCCGCTCTTATCACTGCTTAGTATATGTCCCCCTTAGTAATAAACCCTAATGTTACTATAGCAGATTCTTAAATCCAAACAAGGACATATTTTCCATAGAGAATTTAGTCTCGATACTGAAGGTGATAATACAATTTGCATACACAAACATCTAAAGAAAAACGCATAATAGACGCATAATAGACACGTGTGTCTGTGCTATTGCTGTACATAACTCCATTTTCACCAAGTGAAAATGTGACTAATAAAACAAGTGCTCCCATTGTGCGTGAGCACAACATAGGTCTATTTGTGCTTGGTGATAGTCTCCTGTAAGTTTAATTCAGTAAGAGCATGGAATAGCAAATCAAGCACGCAACCTTTAGGATGCAAATGTTTGTATGTTGCAAAGACATGGGGGTGATTCAAAGGTGGACGCAGCAGATTAATGGATGTGACTTTTGTTGCAGCTGCCACTGCACTTGCATGCAAATGCCATGGGCAATGGGCATCCTATTGAGATGTCCATTGGCTGCAGTGCAAATTTGTTTATGTGCATCCACAGATACACTATCAGAGAATCATCAGCCACACCGTCAGACATTGCATCTGCCTGTGGCAAGGGGAAAATGTCAGTGGGTCCATGATCTCAGGGCAACTGAGCTTTAAGATGCAGTCGCTGATAACGACATGCCAGTGACATACCCACTACCACCCCAGTCACTGCTCAGAAACGCCCATGGAAATTCCATGTGTAACCATTCAATTCCGATCTGTATCCCCTGGCGGAAACAATTGGGATGCATTCACAGTGCATCTTAATTGCTTGTGTAGAGATAAACCATTGGATGATGCCTCTATGGTTTCTATGAGTCCACCTCTGACTCAGCATCATAGTGAGGACATTTCGCAATGGACAGATCTATATGATAAATTCATAACACAACTGTAGAAACATAAGAGTATGCACATATTTTTACATGTATGTAGCAGTCATTAATTTCACGTCCAGCTCTAAATGATTCCCTTTGTGTGATGTCTGAGTGCATCATATCAGTATAAATCCTTTACGTACAAATATAGAATAAATATGTGGAATTTGAGCAATTGTGTGTGAATTATACTTGAAACCATCAAAGTAAAAAATTCTACAATTCGTTCTGTTCAAAAAATATTTATTAGGGAATGCCAATGAATAAGCTGTGTTTAATTGTTTTGGATGCAGCTGTTTAATCACTATAACATTACCCTTCCCCCTGAGTTATATGCTTTGGAAATAACAGAATAAAAATGTGAATGTAATGAAAGCTTCATTTGTCATGTGCACAAATTCCCACTTTGCCAAGGATTACAGTAGAGCAGCATCCATAAGCTTTGAAGGAAAATATGTAATTTATGTGTCCGCAAATTGTTGGGACAATGACCTCAGCAACAGTGATATGGACATCACCAACAACTGACTTTCCCTATTGGGGTCTATTCCCAGTTTTAACACTTTCTATTTACTGTATAACCGCATAGGGAACAGTGATTACAGCCTCCATGCATATTAAAAATGCAAACAAGCAGGTAGACATGGTTGTTTGATCTGTGGTGGGTAGGAGCATGCAGATTGAAAGACTTGGATTTATCTGTGCTCCGTTTAATTAATAGGGAATGGAACAGAGCACATATTAAAGCACAGGGTAACACCTATGTACATGTAGCCAATAAGAACACCTATGTATATGTAACCAATGAGACACTTGAAATTGTATGTGATTGGTAGACATTTAAAGAAAGGTCTTTAGAGGTGTGCATATTGAATAGTATATTTTGAATAGTCTATGACCTTTGATATTATTATGCACATGTGTAGACAGAACACTTGACTGCATTTTAAGTATTTCCCAGCTTACAGAGCTTGTTAATCCCATCCTCATTACTTAACTATGAAGGTTAGGTGTCCAAAACTTAATGTAGAAATGTCTTAGTTATTTTTTTTAAGGGGTGTATTTATAAGATAGACGAGACATACAAAGTGGTAAGTTTTCTCTTTGTCTTACGTGTAATAAAGTCCGTGTTTTTCTTTCTTCTCTATGTGGGTGGAATTCCACATTAAAGACACAAAAACAATGGGTTTAATGTCAAACTGAAGCCTCATCATAGTGTCTCCAATGTTTCTAAATCCGTCTTGCAAGCAAATCATAAACTATTATGACTCACGTAAGCACAACTGCCCTAATTATACAATGTTTTTGCTCAAAAGGATGTGATGAATGAATATTAATTACAGTCTGGTTCTAACTTGACTTTTTGATATGATGTAAAGTTCTCCCATAATAAAAGATAGCCCTCCTTTAAATTATATTTTATGATTAATAAGTAAATCAGATAATAATTAGTGTACCATATTTTGTATCAAGGGAAGATCATACATTGATATTTATCTTGTTATGTGACTTTTTCTGTCCCTTTTTGCTTTTAAAATTCAGTGACATCCAAAGCAGATTGGAAAAAAACCCGAAGGTTTGTACATTGAAAACATAATTAGTAGCATATTTACTTAGAGGTTTCATACCAAGAAAGTGCAAAGGTGACTTTCATTTAAAAAACCAAAAACATTATCAATGTGCACATTATTGATATGCAAAAAATAACAGAAGTGGTACAGAGTTTATGGATGGCTTTGTTATTTTGGGGGCCTATTTACCAAGATATGAAGATCTTCCAGTCTTACATTTTTCAAGTATCACCTGCAGTGGTGATGTCTTCTATGTCAGATATGTGGGATCATTCAAGCCTGCATCCGCATTTTCCTTTTCCTGCAGTGATAAAAGATTATGTTCATGTATATGTACAATATAAATCAGTTTAATATATGTACATTATCTAATTTTGACTATTTAAGAACCATGGAAAGTGTCTTCAGAGAAATCAAAATAAATGATAAAATTCCTCTGCTTAGTCGTCTGCAAAAAATATATTTTATGGACAAATGTCCATTAAATAAAACAAACATTATAATACAGTATGTTTTTTACACTTAGAAAAGACCAACCACTTGGAAATGAAATACAGGGTGAGGGAAAAAAAACTCCCAGATTTTAAAGGTTAACAAATAAAGCATGGTAAATGCTATTAAAATGTGTAGTACATACAGGGGCGTTTCTAAAGAGGAGGGGGCCCGTGTGCACCTCTGGGTGGCCCCCTCCTCTGCATGGCGCTGTACACTCCGGCATTGTGCCGGAGTCTACTGCACAGGTCTCTGTAAACATGGCACCCTCCATGATCCGGAGACCAATTTGGCTACCGAGCATGCGCGGCGGCCATTTTGGCGGTGATTTCCAGCGCAATCACAGATCCCGGCGCTGGACTCTGGAAAGGTAAGTATTAAAATGGGTGCGGTGTGGGCCCCCCCCTGGACCCAGGGGCCCGTGTGCACCGCACACATTGCACCCATTATAGAAACACCAATGAGTACATAATCTAAAAATACATGGAATACAGTTTACTTTCAATAGGTTTTGAATATGATATCATCCAGATGGTGGCTTTCATTCATGATACACATTTGTAGTCTATTTCTGAAGTTTCGCATCAGTGGGTCATTTCCAGCATTGTTGCTGCAATTTCTTGATGAATCTCATTTTCATTTGTCTGACTACGTAACAAGCAGAATTTTCATTACTGGGCAGTAAACAATCCGCATCAGCTTTATGAAAGGCCTCTACACAGCCAATGGGGCCATCTGACAGCTGAGATCTACAAACATTCACCAAGAACCATTAATGAACTGAAGGCTGCTATACAAATCTTTAGAACCACTGGACGGATTTTGATGCAGTTTTCACATCTTTATAGAGCATTTGTCGAGGAAGGTTTAGGTGTATGAAACATTAATCTATGACAAAAGGGAGCTGAGCAGTTGGCGATTTTAGTGAAGTGAGTCAGAGAGAAGACTGGTAGGGCTCTACAGTGCCACACAATGGCCAAGAGTAGTACTGCAGTAGCTGTGTTTAGTTTTTTTGCATTACAGCTTTAGGCAGTCCAGATACCTGTATCCAATAAAGTATCTAGCCTCCCCCCTACTCCCAGCTCACCACAGGGGAGATGACAATGTTAACAGTGAGAGAACGAACTGGCGCCCTATTTAGAAGTTGCAACAGGTCCAGGGTCTGCATCATTGGATGCAGACTTCCTGGACCCAGGTGTCCAGATTAGATGGGCAGCCTGCACAAGGTCCAGCTAATGCTTGCTGGTTGGTGTCTAAAGGCAACACAATAGCGACTGATGGTTGCGATGGTGATACAAGGCTTCGTCTTCATATGCAGCACTCGGATCCTCGCTAATGCTAACAGGAGGTGTACAGTACAAATTCAATGACACGTTATTGCACAGTCACTTCCTTGCGGTTGTGCAATTCCTTACAATCATGAATCAAGCCCTATGTGCAGCACCACCATCCACATCTGAATATGGCCCATTGTCTTTGCTCTGTGTGGAGAAATATGCATACTAATGTTATTTTCTGCAATTTCTAAATCTTCTGGGGAAAAACCAAGGCATAATTTGTGTGGGTACTACATAAATATAATTACTGATACTTGTTGTTATCATGTGACCTGCCCAAAAGTACCAAAATATGACAGCTGCAAAGGGGTTAAACAACTAGATGGGCCAAGGGGTTCTTATCTGCTGTAAAATTCTCTGTTTCTATGTAAATTGAAATTGCCACTAAAAACTGTCCGCAGGCTGCACATATTGTTTTCACAGTAATTCTGTTTTTATACAGAAAAGGACAAACTATAGGAGCAGAGTGTTTCTTCTACATAAGGATCCCAATTTGATAAATTGGTTTTAAAGAGAGCATACAATTGCTGTTTTCTTCAAAAACAAAGTTAACCCTCTTTCTAAATGTCATTGTTACAAGTAGTACAGCAACTTGGTATTCCTTCAATACAATATTAAACATTAACATAAGATCCACAACTGTGGATGCAGAATGGGACACATTCCCAGACAAAATATTTGCATTTTGCAGGGGTAATTCAGACCTGATCGTAGCAGCAAATTTGTTGGCAGTTGGGCAAAACCATGTGCACTGCAGGGGGGATGGGGCAGATATAACATGTGCAGAGAGACTAGATTTGGGTGGGGTATGTTCAAACTGAAATCTAAATTGCAGTGTAAAAATAAAGCAGCCAGTTTTTACCCTGCACAGAAACTAAATAACCCTCCCAAATCTAACTCTCTCTGCAAATGTTATATCTGCCACACCTGCAGTGCACATGGTTTTGCCCAACTGCTAACAAATTTGCAGCTACGATCAGGTCTGAATTACCCCCTGTATATTCTGTTAAAGAACAAATATTTAATTAGTTATTTAGTATATATTATTTTAATATGTATTAGTTTTTCCTTATATTTAGTTGATACATATCATACTGTATGTGCTTGAAGTACATATTATGGAGGAAGGAATCAATAGTAAATATGGTTCATTTTACATCTGGTTTTTGTGACTTCTAACATCCATATACTGTAGTATACAGTAGGGGGCACTTTTCCTTTATATTACATGAGATCTAATAACATGAGATGTAATAATATTTGTAATACAAACTAATGAAAAGATAGAAAAAATATTGTACTCAGCCCTTACAGTTTTTAATCTGGAGCAAATTGTTGCAGTATTAACAACAGTACTCATGTGATAGATGTATAAACGTCTGCATAAAAATACTTACAATGTAATAACTAATCAGTGATTTTTGATGCCAGATATTCTGTGTAAAATTCTGCAGATTCATTAAATATTAGAATATGATTTCAGGTAACTCATGACTAAACTAAGTAAAAGCCCTTCAAAATGACGGACACCAGGGACAGATTATAGGGAATCCGGTCGCTACTCACAACATGATTCTATCAGCAGTGCATCCATTTGATGCTCCCACATCCCTACATTAATTATATAAGTCCCCTTCCCCAAAATAAATCACTTTATACCTGAATAAAAAGAAAAAAAACAGGAGTTGTATAAGCAATATTCTATTGGGCAAATTAGTATAAAATCCTCTGCAATTCTGTTAAATAAGGGTAAACAGTAGTGAAGAATAATAATACATATTATGAAGACTAAATAATAAAACATATAGACAGAAAAGGAAATTATAGTGCACATATTACCATTTAATAATACATAGCAATAAATAATTAAATTGTTCACCCAATTTCTTGGAAATAATTTTTACGGTAAAAATACAGATAATGTTACTGTACCAGAATAGTGCTGAGTATAACCAGACAGGATTTATTTATTTATTTATTATTTTATTTACAGTTTCTTATATAGCACAGCATATTCCGTTACACTTTACAATTGGATTTAACAGTGATAAAATAAACTGGGTAATAACAGCCAGACATAGAGGTAGGAAGGCCCTGCTGACAAGCTTACAATCTATAGGGAAATAGGAAGGATACACAAGGATAGGCGCTATCTATAGCATATCAGTCACCAGATTGCAAAGACAGACCCGATGAGATGTTATTAGATATGAATGCTTGAGAAGCTATGCAACTGTTGAAGAGAATAAAATAACTTTGTAATCCCATTCTGTAACATACTGTATGGTCTGGTATGAATATTGGTACAATAGTGAGTAATAACAAACAATAGGTACTGATATACAGAAATTAGAGATGAGCGGGTTCGGTTGTACTTGGGTTTTACTCGGATTTACTCAGTTCTCAAAACAGCATCTTATTGGCTCACGGATGTCACGTGTTTTGGATAGCCAATAGGAAAAATCCAGATAAAACCGAACTGGCATTAATTCTGGCGTTAAATCCGAACCCGCTCATCTTTAACAGAAATGCACCTTGGGTTTATGTCTGGAGTTTGTATCACAGGTTCTCTCTTTGGGTTTCATGTAGGATGTGATCAATACAAATTTTTATACCTACGACCGACCTGGTAATAATTACCTGATATAATGCTGTTCCAGCATCTTGCACTGCTGCTCATATGCAGTATAAACTCACTGGCTGCTGAGCTGTGTGAAACCCTATTCTGTTCAAGCTCCACTCCATCATCAGTATGCATATAATAGTGAGTATGGCTGTACCTGCTATCTATCAATTGGTTCATCTATCAATAAACCAACACTACTAGATAGGTAACAGGCTTTTCATAGTTTGAGTCATCTGCTGGTGTGTGCCTATATAATTCAGCACCTACAAACACATAATTTCCAACAATGAAAACATTTTTTGTGGAAAGCACACCCACAGCAAAAACACTTCATTAAAAGGAGATTGGAGTAACGCCACATAAGCAAAAGCCAAAGAACGTGCAAACTGAAACAGTTACCAAAACCAGGGAGGTAGTGCAGGCACATTTTGTTGAGCTAAGAGATAGAAATCTAAACCCTGCTTATGCAACAAAAAATATCCCACCCCAAACATGCCACAAACACCACTGGCTGCCTGACCTATCACTAAAACAATATAAGAACCATTAAAGGGACCTGAACACCACATAAAAATGGGGATGCAGGAATGACAGGTGGGGGGGGGGAGGGTCCCTTTAGGGGGAGTTTCAGACTTCCGTTGTTCAAGTCAAAAACTCCTTTGTAGTACAGAGAACTGAAATGTAACTGGGTATACTTACTGAGTAGTGTGATTTAGCAAAACACACCTAAGTTATTTCTTTCTTTAAAAAAAATAGACATACTGTATATTTATGGCATTTTAACTGCATAGTCCATTCATATTACCAAGACTCAGACATGTTATTGTCAACATACACAATACACATGAGAAAAAAAACCATAAATATACAGAAGAATAATAAAAAATATTTAAAATTATTGTTTTTATTATTTTATGGAAACAAGTTCCTCCACATGCCGTACACACCTTAACATGTGACTGTAACTACTTATTGCTTGTCTATTATATTTCAAATATGTAAACATGGCAGTAAATATGCAAACATAACAAACACATTGTAGCAATTTGTTTGTGTATATCTCATTACATACCACAGCATTACTGAAATTTGTATTTGAATATCTAATGTACGTTTTGTCCACTTTTTTGCCCTACTTGGTACAGCCATCCATATAAACCCCAGAATGGTTCTATCCAAATGTTTGACGAAATGTTTTCCTTACAGCATGTAGCCAAAGCTGCTTATGCATTGATTCAGTATTTTGACATACAAGTCAATTATTTATTATAATCAAACCATAATAAATTTAAACCATTGAACTTAATTATTACAAAAGCAATCTTCAGAAATAGCAAGTAGTAATATCAGAACAGGTTTTCTGTCTAAATTTTCACAACAATGAAATAGGTAGGTAGGTAGGTCAAATTGGTAGGTAGATTTTTCAGATTGAGCCATCAGAATCAAATAGGTGGTACAGGTTTTGAGAGGGTAGATTTCATTGTGTCTGGGAATAATTATCAACATTAAGCAACTACTTGCAAAACATACTGCTTCTGCTCTTCATCTTTTGTTATGCTCGTATTGTAGTCTTGAATTCATTTGTCACCTCTTTCGGCTGTGTCGTTTACAACCCTGAAACGTTTGACAATTCCCTGTCCCTTCAAAAAATCCAGGTCTTCATTCCAAACATCCGGAATGGAATGGAAGAAATTAGTTGAAATGTTGAACCTTTTGAAGAAGTTGATTGTTAGGGGTGTAATAAAGTAATCGACTTCTTTGTCCAAAAAAGAACGCGCTTCTTTTAAAGTGATTTTGGCTTTAACTATCCTATCGTTTTGTATGATTTCTTCCTCAAGCTCAATGAGCTTGCTTAGCTAATTATCATCATCACTGTTTTGCTGAAAAGCCAATAGTTTCGCAGCCATGTTTACTGTAATTTGTTTGTCTAAAGTTTTATAAAAAAAAGTGAAAGCAACTTGCTCTGGGTTCAAATATTACAAATAATTTATAAGTTTAGACAATGCCACCTTTGAAATGTCTCCATCTATTTTTTCAGAATTAATTAAGGTTTTAAACTACTGTAAACAAGAAATATATGTAAAAATATATACATTTAAAAAACATATATTGAAACATTACTTTGATGGGTTTGAATGCAAAGAATTCAAAGAACAAGAAAAGCATCATTAAAAAGTAATTTTATCAAATTTATAGCAATTTTCTGGGTCCGGACCAAGAAAAAACTATATATCTACCGATCTGTACATTTGTCAAGTTGTGGGAGTGAAAATTAAAGCCAGGAACATTCTCTACAAAACAAAAAAAAAGACACGTTTCTAGGATAAACCGTTCTAATTTTATAGCAGAAAATCCCCGATTTTTTTTTAAAATAGCGTTTTTTTCATCATTTAGGGCTGATGAGGCAGGTCTTAACGTTTATCCGATCGAGCTGAAACTTTGACAATCTAATTTTTACACCAATTGGCAACTTTTTGAGGGTTCCCGTCGAAGATACGACAAAAATTTTTTCCTCCTGTCTTGCAACCACCATAATGAGCACTGATCCAAACCCTATCAAACATTATAACATATAATTAACAATATGGAAAGATTTGAAACATGCAGCCTGAGGAAGGCACCCATCAAACCTGAGACAGCTGGAGCAGCTTGCTCAGGAAGAGTGGGCTAAACTACTTGCTGACAGGTGCAGAAGTCTCATTGAGAACTAGAGAAATCGCTTGATTGTAGTGATTGCCTCTAACGGTTGTGCAACAAAATATTAATTCAAGGGTCCCATCATTTTTGTACATGCCATTTTCCTTTGGTTTGTTATTTAGAATACTCTATTGAATCAAAACTTTAATGCAATGTCTGCATTCAGTAAAATATGGAATAAACATTTCTGGATGACAATTTCTTTTGTCACTATAAAGGGTTTTTTTTTGTGTGAAAACCATGAGTTCTTCTTTTTAATGGAAGGGTACCAACAAATGTGTCCACATCTGTACCTGAGCTAGAGGATTAACATTTGTATCTTCTCTTCTATCTGTGCAGAGTTTGCATGTCCTGCCCATATGTGAGTAATGGAGACCATACACCATAACATAGAATTTGAATGCAGATAAGAATCACTTGGCCCATCTAGCCTGCCCATTTTTTTAACCTTTAGGCAACCACAACCCTGTGTGATTTTAGTTCTTTGTAAATTTATTCATATGCCCATTCCAAGCATGTTTAAATAGCTCTACTGACTAAAGGTCCCCATACATCAACAATCAATTGGGGCAACTTGGTGTTTTTGAAGATAATTGTGCAAATAAATCTGAAATGTATGGGGCTCACAGATAACAGATTCAGACTAAAAATCAATTGGGATTGTTAAATCAGGTTTTCCAACATGTTGGACTTCACAGATTAATTGGGGCTGTAGATTGCTAGTATATGGTAACAATCAGCAGATTTGCAGTTTCTACTAAACTGTTGAGTCTTTCAGATTGTCTGATCACTATTTGCTGAAAATCTTGATCAGCAAATCACTGAAAAATATCTGTAATGTATTGGCGCAGATTGGTGGATTGGGGAATCTTTAAAATGGGGGGAAATCACAGAATCTGTAAATTATTTTGTGATTGCTGATGTATGGGGGCCTTTAGCCTCAACCACCCCTGGCAGAAGGCTATACCACTCATCTAGTACCTTTTCTGTAAAGACAGTCCAATCATACTCGCCATCAGACAGACCAGTTAGCTGACATTGCCATAGACTGTAATTGGTCTGTCTGTCTGATGGTAAGTATATGCATGCACAAATTATCACATCTGTCGGGCATGTTGAAAGATTATTTATGCCAGACAGACCGATAACTGGTGCTCAGCTGTGGCCTTACACTGTGTAATCATTCTCCAGATCAGATGAGAATTTTCTGATTGGGCCAATAATTACAGAGTATATGGCCACCTTAAGTCTCCACTGGGTGCCATGGTTTCTTTTCTACCTACAGTCCACTTTGTAAACACAGGTGAATATATAAATATTCCATTTCCAAACAAATGACACATAGTGCACTTGCTTTAGCGCTTGTCCCTTTAAGCCTGATTTATATGCAGTGGCAGATCAATAAGTAAATGAGAAAACATTGATACAGAATAAATGATGCAGCATACAATAGCCCCTTATTTACCCCAAATAGACTTTTGTTTGTTTTCACAATGTTTAGACGTATCTTCTGAAGTAGCAAAATTACAGGATGGGGAAACCCATGGCCGATCATTTTGTACCTTGAGACACCCTCATTTGCTAGGTATTCCACGTTGCTTTGGAGTCCTTTTTATTTAAGATGTTATTTGGTATAGCTGTTTTAGTTTGTTGGGCCGCCAAACATGAGGACAGGTAGCTTCAGGGCCGGCACCACCACTAGGCAGCTTTAGGCAGCTGCCTATGGGCGCCGGTCACTTGCGGGCAGTTCTCCTCTTCCTTAAGAGGAATATCATGGGCCTTACTGAGGAGAGGAGCGGAAGACAGTTGCTATAGCAACTGTAACAATATCCGTCAGCACTGCTTACTCTATATGCATTGAGCCGCTGCCGATAGAGTACACTCACACTGTCCGTGCTGCTGGCTGATAACAGTTGGGCGGTCGCGCGCCGCGGCATCCCTTTAGCACAGACAGTGTAACCCGCCGGCAGCAGCTCTATGCACCTAAACTAAGCAGCGCTGCCGGATATTGTTACAGTTGCTATAGCAACTGTCTTCCGCTCCTCTCCACAGTAATGCCCGTCATACTCCCGCCCTGCACCACAAGAGCAGACTGCATGGGGAATTCATGGCAATTGTAAGAACTTCACTTAATGTATAAAGGGTCAGGGTGGGGGAGCATTAAATCTATACAGTAAAGTGGGAGGGTGAGGGTTGAGATTTAAATAAATAAGTGGTAGAGGGGATGGGTTGCTGGAAGAGGGAAAGGAATGACACGCAAAACACTTTAATCCCCCCCCCCTACAGGTGAGGAGCAGCATTAGTATTTTATTACATAGTGAATGTGTGTGTGTGTGTGTATATATATATATATATATATATATATATAGTGGTCGAAAGTGGGCCGGTATGCGGCGGTATGGCATACCGGCACTTCTCCACAGACAGGGAAGTTTTTTTTTTTAATCACACTCCTGCTATTGCCGAGTGTGCTCATGTTCCCCCCACAGCTGCTCCCAGTCATAGCGGTTGGTGCCGGGGCTATGAGCCACTCTACTCCCCAGCAGTTACGGCGGACATGCAATCCCCCTCCCTCCTCCAGCAGCCGCTCGTACAGAGTACCTCGATTCCTCCAATTACTCAACCGGGCGGCCGCGTCACCATGGGGCTGCATAGACGCTGGCGCTCGGATCCTCCTACTGCCGGCCTCCTCTCCGGGCTGTGCCTGGGTCCACGCCACGTGACTCCCTTGTTGACAGTGACACCCTGCCGCTCAAGCTAAGGTTGACTGGACATGGCGGCGGTGAGTGACTGCTGGAGAGCCCTGTGCCCTCCTGACCCCCCCCATTCCCCATGTGTGTGAACCCTGCCTCTGCGTGTTTGACACTTCGTGCCCCCCTGCCCCCCCCCCCGCTGCCTTTGTGTGTGTGTCACCCAGTGCTCCCCTACCCCTGTTGCCCTGTGTGATGACACCCTGTGCCTTTATGGTGCTCTGTACACCCGCTGCATGTGTGACACCCTGTCCCCCATGTTTTGGCTCATACCACGTACTATAATGTGAATGTCGGCTCATTCAGTGTGCTATAATGTGAATTTCAGCTCATTCTGTGTGCTATAATGTGAATTTTGGCTCATTCAGTGTGCTATAATGTGAATTTCGGCTCATTCCGTGTGCTACAGTGTGAATTTCGGCTCATTCAGTGTGCTATAATGTGAATTTCGGCTCATTCCGTGTGCTACAATGTGAATTTCAGCTCGTACCGTGTGCTATAATGTGAATTTTGGCTCATTCAGTGTGCTATAATGTGAATTTCGGCCTATTCTGCGTGCTACAATGTGAATTTCGGCTCATACCATGTGCTATAATGTGAATTTCGGCTCATTCTGTGTGCTATAATGTGAATTTTGGCTCATTCTGTGTGCAATAATGTGAATTTTGGCTCATCCGTATGCTATAATGTGAATTTCGGCTCATTCTGTGTGCTCTAATGTGAATTTTGGCTCATTCTGTGTGCTATAATGTGAATTTTGGCTCATACCGTGTGCTATAATGTGAGTTTCGGCTCATTCTGTTTGCTATAATGTGAATTTCAGCTCATACCGGGTGCTGTAATGTGAATTTTGGCTCATACTGTGTGGTATAAAGTGAAAGGGGCAGCAGTACTAGATAGTATAAGGGGTCCTACTACACTGAAGGACACCCCCCCCCTTTGAGTGGCCACTCACACTTTTCCTGGAGCGCACACACCTTAGGCATGCGCATAATTGCAATCTTTACCTTTCCATACACCCACTTCAAAATTTCCACTTCGACCACTGTATGTGTGTGTGTGTGTGTGTGTGTGTGTATATATATATATATAGCCCCTGTCTAAGGTGCCCTGGGCCTCCTGAAGGCTTAATCCAGCCCTGGTCCAGCAGTTCTTGCGCACCCTGGGTAGATTGCCTGTAGCATTACAGCAGCAATCTGTCCTGAAGTTCCCACTTAAGGCCCATACACATTAGACGATAAAATGAGCGACGTCGCTCAGGGGAGGGGGAAAATGAGCGATGTCGCTCATTTTATCGTTAAGTGTATATGGACCTTTAGAGTCAGCTGGATGGGATGTCTTAACAGTAACATGCGATAAAACCTGTTTCCTGGGTTTTACCACATTTCCTGTATGTATTAAGACTTGGTGTGTGGCTTGGGGGGGGGGGGGGGGGGGGGGGGGGGGGGGGGGCAGTAGGCTGAAATTTTGCCTAGGATGCCGAGAAACCTTGCTCCGGCCCTGGGTAGCTTTAATAACCTGAGACAACTTTGGCTTACATACAGTAGCTTTCTTGGTTTACATGCAAAAACTGTAAAAAGACTAATCCAGTGGTTCTCAAACTGTGTGCCGTGGCACCCTGGGGTGACACAGGACACTTGCAGGGGTGCCCTGGGTTTATGGTTAAGGACCAATTAAAATTATTTATGGTCAATGTAATAAGTAAAACCTGTGCTGGTGGCTGTCAGTCATAAAATATGTTGACAAACAGAAGCAAATCTTTTCCCTGACCACACAGTTAAACCTAAGGATGGCATGTAAACACAATTTTCTTAATATTTCTTTCCAAATTTCTTAATAATAAACTTTTGGCCTAGGGGTACCGTCAAAAAAAATTCTGATACTCTAGGGTGCCGTGAATCAAAAAAGATTGAGAACCACTGGTCTAATCATTGAATAAAAAATATATTGGGTAACACCCAATCATGTAAGGACACAATATATACTAAACAGCATGCAAATAAATATGAAAAACTTCAACTAGTACATTTCATATATTTTTTTTTTTACTCTTAGAGCAGTTTTTTGTAGGTATTTCATTTATATTGAAATATAACAACAATAATAATAATAATTTACCAATGGAAACTCAATATAAACAATACAAAGCAAAAATTATGCATGAAGGCTAAAGTATTGATAACTATTCAAATTAAATATTTATATTAATAAATATATAACTTTTGATTTAACACAACTATTTACACTACTAATAAAAAATCACATGAATTACTAAAAGCATAACCATTTGTGCAATATTGCAACTGATCTTGCCATCCTATGGGGTATATTTACTAAAGTTCTGGTTTTTCAGAATTGGAGGTGTTCCCCATCGCAACAAATCAGATTCTAGCTATTATCTTGTAGAAGGTGCAAGATAATTGATAAGCAGAATCTGATTGTTGCTATGAGCAACATCGCCACTTCTGAAAACCTGCACTTTAGTAAATATACCCCTTTGAGGTATACATTTACCTTTCTCTATATATACTGTGTGTCCATAGGAATAATTCTGATGCAGCAAACATTGCTGCAAAATGAAACTTACTAAGTCAGTTTGCTTTATGTAGGTGTTTCTTATTTAAAAGATAACACTAAATTCTACAAGCAATGTAAGGCTTTTATAAAAGCGTGCTTTGAAAAAGGTTTGTTCAAACTATTTTGAATATATAGATTAATACCTTTTTTTAACACTTTTGAAATACTTTTATATTTGCTAGTCTGTCTTAGTTATAATAACCTCCTAGAGAAACATTTAGACATGCAAAACAAACTACCTAAGAACTCCCAGCAAGACAAAGACATAACATGAGAGACGTTTCAAGAAATGTGTTTGAAATTTTGACAATAGAGATTAAGATTCAGACAGAACACTTTAAAAAAGGAAAGAAATGAAACTACAAAAGCAATAACATGTAGCTATTGAGTTAAAATATTGGATCTACAGTGGGTTAGACTCCAGCTCAATCAACAAACTATTTCAAAATACACCTACCTACATTTTGTGGTGGTAATGATGCAGAAATTGTAATTATGATTGCACACCCACCCATTGATGCTGTATGACTTGATCAAGAAAGGAATGCATTTTTTTAGAGAATGGGGAGTGGAGAAAGGTATTAACTGTGAGTAACAAAGCCTTACACTAGACTTACAAAAGGCCAAAAGGGATGCTGTATTCAATTTACAGCATACTGAAGGCTTTTGCCAACAATGAGACTGAAGGAAATTAGTTTTATCATTGTTACCATGTTTACAAACTTGGTGGGAAATTACTGCAAGATCTAAGAGTCCATCCAGTAGAATGGATAATCCATGGTTTGATCATATATAATATATGTTTCCATTTATTTCCAATTGTCTTACTCAAAAGGAAATTGGCAATTTTTTTTTAAATGTATAACCCCAATTAATAGTAACATATATAGAAAATCGTTGATATTTATCTTTCTGAGACCTTATGGTGGAAATGAGACACTTACTAATGTTGATCTTGACATATGTACTTTGATGTAACACCCCTAGTGGTGTGGTCATGTTTCAGTCTGGACCATACCTCTCTTCATGACTCCCCATGCCACAGCAGAGAGACTGGAGACTCCCCTAGTTCCCAATACAATGTCGACACAACTGGTTAGGTGATGGTTTATTTATCTGGATAACTACGTCATGCTCTGTCTGTCTTAAATATAAGCAGGGTAAAATAACATTGTACAACGGTAAACCACTTATCTTGACACAGTGTATGTAACAGCATGAAAATATGTCTCAACATGATATTGAAACCTTAGCTGTTGCCATTAGCAACTCAACTATTATTGCGACCTTAATAACAGTAGTGCAAATGATATCACAATGAGGTAACCCTGTTCATGGTTCTAGGATTTACTATGCTATACCTTCAGTATATATAAATAATATATAAACAATGTTTCACAAAGACTATACAATTTTGCAACAGCATAAACACACAAGTAATGTGGATCAGTTGCAAGCAGCGGGTTTCTTAATATAAAAATAACCTTACAAGTAAAGAGTCCACAATATATAACTAACCTTACAAATAAAGAGTCTCACAATATAGGAATAATCTTCAAATCTTCCCTGGCCAGACTTTCATTGGTGCACGTAAAATGCAAAGAGAGCAGGGAGAGAGAGAGAGAGAGAGAGAGAGAGAGACAAACAGGTTTAGCATTGCAATAGGCCTTAAAGATGGGAACCAGAATTTGAAACTACGGGGATTATTCATGAAGCAGTGAAAAGGGTGGAGAAGTGAGTGAAGTTGAAAAGTTGCCCATGGCAACCAATCAGCATTGAAGTGACATTTATCATTTGCATATTATACAGTCATACGGAGCAGCTGATTGGTTGCCATGGGCAACTTCTCCACAGGCTCACTTCTCCACTATTTTCACTGCTTCATGAATAGACCCCTAAATCCTGGAGGTAAAAAGCAGCTAGAACAATGAACAGAGAATATCTGCGTCTTTAGCAATTCAAGCAAATGGAAAATGAGTCTAAAAGCTGCTTTAAAAATAAATAAATGTAAGAAGAATAATTTATTAAGGGTAGAGCCAGTTGCAACAATGAAGGTTGGACATAATGAGGGCAAATACCTGAATTTTAGTACTGTTTGCCCTTCAGAAAGAACGTGCAGATCTAGGATATATTTTTAAGGGGATCAGTAGAATTTACCGACATCAGCATACCGACAACAGCATAGGTCAGCCATCAGCATACCGACAACAGCACCCTGATCGTCAGTACGCCAGCAGCAGGGCGGGCGCAAAGAGTCCCCTTGTGGGATCGCTGCGCTTGCCATGCTGAGGGCACGGTGGCTCACTGCGCCACGAGTGGGAATAGCACCTATTAGCTGGGATTCCGGCTGCCGGCATTGTCAGCGGTCGAGATCCCGACATTGGTATCCTGTCCGCTGGGATCCCAACTGCCAGCAACTCAAGTATACCTTTTTAAGATAGATGCAACAGGAGTTTGAGCTTGAATGTGATAGTGAAGGACATGGGCTTATAGAGCATCAGTGAGCATTGTTAGTAATGCTAGCAAAATATTTCAGTGCCATTAGATCAGTCCTAAAAGGGTTACATTTAAGGTATAGACAATACATCAAAGAGTGTAGAAAAAATATTACCATTTCAGGAATATTGGGATAGTTGTGGGGTAATGTTAGCTCTTTATTAACCTGGCGTCAGTACGGTAGAAAATTGTTACACCGGCAGTCAGGTGGGTGGGTCAAAATTACCCTGAAATATTTAACCCCACATTTCTTATTTTTTTCAAAGATTTGTAAATCCATCGGTATATTTTAGTTAAGAGACTCATAAAAAAGTTATTTATGTGAAATAAAAGACCTTAGAAGTCATCTTAGGAAATTTATTTTACTATTATGAAAATATTTAACAAAAATAGACATCCTTAGTCTCACTGTTATGAAACTAGATAAAAGAAAACTTTTTGACATAAATTTTACATTTTGGTTTAAGTGAATACGCGATCTTTGGGAAATAAATGCAAAGTCTTATACTAATAACTTTCTTGCAGCATATCAGAAGACTTGCTGCAGTACGGAACAATATGTTCGAGGTAAATAAACTTGTTACAGTTTGTGCTTGTGGGGGTGGCCTTGAAATCTTTTTTAGCAGGACAAACTTGACATCTTTTCCATCCACCTTGAACTTTTGCTGGTGGTGTGATGTTCGTTCCTGGATTTCTGAAGTCTGTCAGGTGTTTGTGCTTGAAGAATCTTGCTGAGGATGACTAGATACCGAGGAACGTATTTTATGCTGTAGTGTGCTCAGAGGTATATTATTATCATCATTGCTGTCAGAAGCCTCCTGCTCTGTGTCACTCTGCTGGCTGCATATACTAACGTGATCTTCATTTACCTCACTTTCTGTCGACTGGTCACTTTTTTCTGGATCAGATTCCTCTAAAAAAGATAAAATACATTGCCATTCACGTTCCTCACGATCCATTTTGAAGAAAAACCTAAAAATAACAAAAAACATAAACATAGTAACATAGTATTTGAGGTTGAATAGAGGCAAATTGCCCATCGTGTTCAACCTGTTTTAAGTTGTGATGATTCTACATACTTGCTGAATAATGTTTTATGACTAGTTAGCTACTATAACTCATGTTACCCCCGGATTAACCACGTTGATATTTTAAGTATTATAACCTTGGATAGCTTTTTCATTCAGAAATGTATCCATTCCTTTTTTAAATCCAATTACAGAGTCCGCCATTACCACCTTCCCTGGCAGGGAATTCCACATCCTGATTGCCCTAACAGTGAAGAACCCTTTCCACCGTTGCGTTCGGAACTTTCTCGCCTCCAGTCGCAGCGAGTGCCCATGTGTCCTAAACTGTGTTCTTTTAATAAATAATTCCTCTGATAACTCTTTGTGATGTCCCTTTACATATTTGAAGATATTAATAATATCTCCTCTTAGGCACCTCATTTCTAGTGTATACATATTCAGCCTAGTAAGTCTTTCCTTATAGTCCAGTCCTACTAGGCCTTTAATCAATTTAGTAGCTCGCCTTTGAACACTTTCGAGCTCACTGATTTTTATACAATGGTGCCCAAAACTGAACACAATATTCCAGGTGCAAACGTACCAATGCCTTATACAGCGGCATGATTACATCCGAGTCCCTTGTCTCAATTCCCCTTTTTATGCACGCTAGCACCTTACTTGCCTTCTTTACTGCGTTTTGACATTGTGTATGGTTATTAAGCCTATTATCAATGAAAATCTTTTTCCAACTCTGTTTCCCCTAGGCGTTCCGCATTTAATATGTAGGAAGCAAGTTTGTTTTTAGTCCCAAAATGCATAACCTTGCATTTGTCTGTATTGAACCTCATTTTCCATTTAGACGCCCAGAGTTCAAGTTTAGATAGATCATTCTGCAAGGACTCCACATCCAATTCTGAATGAATTACCTTACACAGTTTAGTATCATCTGCAAAGATTGACACTGTGCTTTCCAGGCCTATTTCTAGGTCATTGATAAATATGTTGAACAGTAGTGGTCCGAGTACGGACCCTTGTGGTATTCCGCTGACTACTGGGGACCAGGTTGAGGACTTTCCGTTGACCACTACTCGCTGTACCCTGCTATCCAACCAGCTGCTTATCCATGTGCAAATAGTTTTTCTAGGCCAAGCTCCTTTAATTTGATCATCAGTCTCCTGTGAGGAACTGTATCTAAGGCTTTTGCAAAATCTAGGAAGACCACATCCACTGCTTTTCCTTGATCAAGATTATTGCTCACATCCTCGTAGAAGCTAATAAAGTTAGTCTGACATGACCTTTCCCTCACAAACCCATGCTGGTTCTTGCTAATAATCCTAGCGGACTGTAGATACTCCTGTATGCCATCCCTTAGAATTCCTTCCAATATTTTCCCCACTATAAATATTAAACTAAGTGGTCTGTAGTTTCCCGGAAGATTTTTGGATCCCTTTTTAAATAATGGTACTACCTCAGCTGTACGCCAATCCTTCGGTACCATGCCTGATCTAATTGAACTATTGAAAATCAAGTATAGGGGTCGTGCTAGTTGTGAACTAAGCTCCATAAGAACCCTTGGGTGAAGTCCATCAGGACCAGGTGATTTATTAATCTTAATTTTGCTTAATCTATCCCGGACTACATCTTCACTTAAACAATTATCTAACTATGAATCATTACTGTCACAATTGATATGCTCTACTCCCACCATCAGTTCTTCACTGGTGAATACTGATTAAAAGAATTTGTTCAGTATTTCCGCTTTTATTTCGTCCTCATTTATCAATTCTCCTAATTCATCTTTTAATGGACCTATATTCTCCTTTTTTAACCTTTTACCGTTTATGTATTTAAAAAACTTTTTTGGATTGGTTTTACTCTCTATAGCGATTTGCTTTTCATTTTCCATTTTAGATGCTCTTATTGCTTTTTTGCTTTTCTTATTACACTCCTTGTAATACTTGAAAGACTCCTACTTTCCATGAGATTTAAATGCTTTGAAAGCCCGCTTTTTTTATCCATTTCTGCCTTAACCATCTTGTTAAGCCACATCGGTTTGAGTTTAATACTCCTGCGTTTACTGCCCATGGGAATAAAGTTATCTAGCAACCCTTTTAAAACATCCCACATTTCCGAAGTGTTCTTGTTATTAAACAGAACCTCCCACTCTATGTCATTAAGTGCACATCTAAGAATACTGAAATTAGCCTTCCTAAAGTTAAATGTTTTGGTGGAACCCTGTAGCTATGTTTCCTGAAACTGATGTCGAATGTGATCATATAGTGATCACTGTTACCCAAAGTCTCCCCAACTTTAGTGTTTGATATAATGTCCACATTATTAGTAATTACTAGATCCAGGGTAGTTTTACCCCTAGTTGGGTCCTCGACTAATTGAGACAAGTAGTGATCCCTAAACATATTTAAGAACCTGCTGCCCCTCGCTTTAGCACATGAATCGTTACTGCAGTTTATATCCGGGTAATTAAAATCCCCAATCACAAGAATGTTCCACAATCCCGCAGCCGTTTTGATTTGCTGCAATAGTTGTTCTTCCTCATGTATGCTAATATCCAGCTGTTTGTAGCACGTGCCTATGACTAGTTTTTTTGCATCAATTCCCCCATTTGAGATTTCAACCCATAGTGACTCCACATTGGGGGTCATTCTGAGTTGTTCGCTCGCTAGCAGATTTTAGCAGCATTGCACACGCTAGGCCGACGCCCTCTGGGAGTGTATCTTAGCTTATCAGAATTGCAAACGAAAGATTAGCAGAATTGCGAATAGAAATTTCTTAGCAGTTTCTGAGTAGCTCCAGACCTACTCACAGATTGCGATCAGCTCAGGCCGTTTCATTCCTGGTTTGACGTCACAAACATGCCCAGCGTTCGCCCAGCCACTCCCCCGTTTCTCCAGACACTCCTGCGTTTTTCCCTGTCACGCCTGCGTTTTTCCACACACTCCCAGAAAACGGCCAGTTTCTGCCCAGAAACGACCACTTCCTGTCAATCACACTCTGATCACTTCAACGATGAAAAATCTTCTTTCGGACGTGAGTAAATCTACTAAGTTTTGAGCTAAAATACTAACCGCATGCGCATTGCGTACCATGCCCATGCGCATTTTTGCCTTAATCGCTCCGTTGCGAAAATTGGCAACGAGCAAACAACTCAGAATGACCCCCATTATCGCCAGTCTCCTCATAGATAACCTCCTTTAGGTATGGTTTAAGTGATGGTTAACATAAAGGCATACACCTCCTCCTCTTTTGTTAGCCCTGTCCCTCCTGAAAAGAGAATACCCCTCCAAGTTAGCAACCCAGTCGTGAGAGTCGTCCCACCATGTTTCCATAATACCTATAATGTCATACTCAGCCTTTGATGCTAACAATTCCAATTCCCCCATTTTACCTGCTAGACTTCTTGCATTTGCAAGCATACATTTTAGTTTATCGGTTTCTTTATTTGTTTGTTTTCCTAAAGATTTCCCATCCTGGTTAACTAGTGCATCCGTAGAGTTACTGATACAGACTGTCTTTCTCGCTCCCTCTCCAACCCCACCGTACTTAGTATTGCCCACCATACTTTTCTCTTTGGTCAACCAAATGTTCCTGTCTAAATTCACCGCCCTGACATAAGTATTTTTCCTTAAGTCCCGTACAGCATTTTCTATAGGCTGTAATGATGACACATAATTGTTATTATTTAATGCTTTAGCAATACCTTTCTTAACAACCTTATTAGAACCCATGTAAATACCCTTACCGGCTGCACTTTCCATTCCCCCTTCTCCACCCCCTTTTATCTCACTACCACCATCCCTACTATACTCGCTGCATGACCCATAGTTTCAAGCTAAACCCTCCCCCAGGCTCCTAGTTTAAAAGCTCCTCCAACGTACTAACCATCCGACCCCCCAGAACCGCAGCCCCTTCCTCATTCAGGTGCAATCCGTCACGAGAAAAAATATGGCGCCTGACTGAGAAGTCCACCCAGTGTTCCAAGAACACAAGCCCCTCTTTCCTACACCAGTCTCTGAGCCACATATTTACCTCCCTAATCTCCCTCTGTCTCCCTGGGCTAGTGCGTGGCACTGGTAATATTTCGGAGAAAATTACCTTATATGTCCTTTTTTTTAGTTTCTGGCCAAAGTCCCTATAAGTCCCTACACTAACACTACACTAATTTGGCTCAAAATTGTAACATCGACTGTAAGGTTGGGTCATAGTTACCTTTTTGCGCACATTTATCTCCCTGTGCAGTCGCACGTCAACTAAGCTGTGGTGAAAAACAAGAAATGAGGGGTCTTAACTCCACCTACTGAGAAGATTTGGCAATGTTGCATTACATTACAAAAAAGTACACACAAGTGAAAACTGCCAGAGTCATAATGACCCAACCTGATTGAAGCCGGGTTAACCATAGCACCAATGCTTTGTTGCAGATAAACTTACCTATACTTTACAAAGAGAACTAAAGGGAGGTACACACGCATCGATGTGTGCTGAGCGATCTAGCACATAACGCTCAGCATACATCTCTCCTTCCGCTCAGCACACAATGTGATGTGTGCTGAGCGAGGAAGGAAGGGGGGGGGGGGGGGGGACACAGTGGGGACGCTCACTTCACCCAGCAGTGAAGTGAGCGATCTAACTAGATTGTGCCTGCAGGCCAATCTAGAGTCAGCAATAGCGATGCACGGGAACATAGTATATACAGTATACATAGTATATACAGTATGTTGCCATAATAAATCTGAGAAATATAATGCAATGCAAGATTTGGATTTAATAATGCAGTATGAAAGTAATGATTTGCTTTGTCAGTTCTACTTTTTGACCCATACAAGTAGCGAATATATAAATAGCACGGACGTGCAGTGAGGTAAATGGCTCAGGAGGCACTGGCTAGTACCAGAGCCAGATTTACACACAATATATGAGGCCAAGGGTTCATGTGGGCATTATACAAAGATGCAGCATTGTATACTGCCAGGAATTTGGTGAGCTTTGGTAAGAGATGTGCGTTAAAGGTAGGCAGGTAAGGCATTGACTTTTTACTCCAGAGTTTTAACTATAAAAATAATTAGAATAATACAAATATGATATTTCTAATATATTCTTTGTATTTTTCATATACTTTATAAAGTCAAAACTCTGGTATATACTGGAGTATGACCATAGGCATGCGCACAGGGGGTGCCTGGTGCGCACAGGCACCCCTAATGTCCGGCAACCACTGCACATCACGCCTGCGATTCAATCATCACTGTCTGTGTGCTGCTGTTGTAGAAGTGCTATTACAGCAGCACACAGATAGAGATGATCTGATTACCAGCTGCGCATCACTGCCTGGCCTGTCACACCCCCTCCCACTGTGCCAGCCACACTCACAGACTTGTATGCACAGCCCTCCCGCAATCATGCTCTGACCGCCTCACGATGTGACACTGCGCTCCCTCTCTTCCTACCTCCTCGTCTGCCCTGCACAGTCCTCCCGCCCACGCTCTGTCTCTCCATTCACTCCACGTCTGTGCACTTCCCTGTCATTGCCGACAGCCCAACGCATGCCGGGAACCTAGGACTAGCTGCCGCTGGAGCAGGACAGAGGACAGTGGTGGACTGGATACAGACAGCTGAGCCTTCCTGTCTGATTCAAAGTCTTAGTTTTATATATATATATATATATATATATATATATATATATATAGCTGCAGCACTCTCAGGTCTTGTAATCCATATGCAGGTTATATACTGGTCAGTGTTGCAGTACCGCCGGCCCGACTGTCATGCTTGCAGCCGCTGCTGTATGTGGGGAAATGAGCACAGCGTGCCTCTCCTGCCCCTCAATGCTCAGTGAACTCCAGTCCCTGGCAGCAGCTAGAATCTCAAATAAGGCGCCGGTTCATTAGCCAATCAGAGCTCGTAGACCAGCAGCCACGGCTCCTGATTGGCTGCCGCTCCACCAGCTCTAATTGGCTAATGGACCGGCACCTCATCTGAGATATAATCCGCCGGAGACCGGAATTCACTGAGCAATGAGGGTCAGGAGCGGTGCGCGCTGCATTCTCCTCCCCTCACACAGCAGCAGAGAGAACAACAACAACAGCTGTGAGCAGCATGATTCTGAAACCTTCACACATTTGTTTGCTACACAAGCACTTCTGATCCATTTGTGAACTTTACTGTGGAAGTTTTCATTGTCAACATTTTTTAACTTCTGCTATACCATGATGATAAATCTTTGCAAGTTCTATTAAAATTATTTGGATTTAAATGCTTTCTAGTATATTCAGGTGCTCTCAAGGACACCTATATATATACACACTACTTACCAGCAGATGAGCTTCACCAAAACTATTGGGATTTAAAAACCTTAATTGGTCTTTTAAGCATATTCAGGTTGCTGTATGACGATTTATATATGCAATTTCAACCTCTTATTTGGTCATTTGGTCCTGCCTTTTTTTATTGAAGAACCCCTGCTGAAGTCGATTAGACAAAACGCGTAGGGTTTGTAGGCCATGAGTTATCAATCCAGTTTGTGAAGATTCTCCCTTTTGAGCTCACACCTTGTTAAGTGAGGGGATATCTGTTTCAGGAGCCCGGGAAACATTATTTTAGAAGGATTTTACAATTTGCAGTCTATACCTATTGGGTTCATCTTGGAAGAATCTATGAATTAACATTCAACAAATTGACTAAGCTAAGCGACACAAGTGTGCGGCACAAACACCTGGCCCATCTAGGAGTGGCACTGCAGTGGCAGAATGGATGGCACTTTTAAAAACTAGTCCCCAAACAGCACATGATGTAAAGAAGAAAAACAGGTGCAATGAGGCAGCTGGATAACTAAGCTAAGCAACACAAGTGTGCGGCACAAACACCTGGCCCATCTAGGAGTGGCACTGCAGTGTCAGACAGTATGGCACTTTTAAAAACTAGGCCCCATACAGCTCATCATGCAAAGAAGAATAAGAGGTGCAATGAGGCAGCTGGATGACTAAGCTAAACGACACAAGTGTGTGGCACAAACATCTGGCCCATCTAGGAGTGGCACGCAGTTGCTGAATGTCGAAAGTGGCCTGCAATTTTTCGTGCCACTGACAGCATCTCTTGCACGCCCCTGTCATTTTTCAAAAAATTCTTCACCACCAAATTAATTGTATGTGCAAAACATGGGACGTGCTGGAATTTGCCCAGATATAATGCACGCACAATATTGGTGGCATTGTCCAATATCACAAATCCTCAGGAAAGTCTAAGTGGGGTAAGCCATTGTGTGATGATGTCCCTCAGTTTCCGTAAGAGGTTGTCAGCGGTGTGCCTCTTACGGAAACCAATGATACACAGCATAGCCTGCCTAGGAACGAGTTGGCGTTTGTGAGATGCTGCTATTGGTGCCACTGCTGTTGTTGCAGCGGGAGGCAATACATCTACCCAGTGGGCTGTCACAGTCCTGTAGTCCTTAGTTTGCCCTGCTCCACTTGTCCACATGTCCGTGATTAAGTGGACACTGGGTACAACCGCATTTTCGGGACACTGAGGACACATTTCTTAATGTCCCTGTACAGTTCGGGAATCTCTTTCCTAGTGAAGTGGAATCTAGATGGGATTTAATATCGGGGACACACTACCTCCATCAATTGTCTAAATCCCACTGCACTAATGGCGGATACTGGATGCACGTCTAGCACCAAGATAGATGTCAAGGCCTCAATTATCTGCTTTACAACAGGATGACTGCTGTCATATTTCATCTTCCTCACAAAGGACTGTTGTACAGTCGATTGCTTAGTTGAAGTAGTACAAGTGGTCTTCCGACTTCCCCTCTTGGATGACTATTGACTCCCAGCAGCAACAACAGCAGCGGCAGCAGTAGGAGGAAGTGGTTCTTGATCTTTCACTATTTTATCCTCCAAATTATTTTTCTGGAGTTATATAACAATATGCGGCACAGGAGAGCATACCCCTACATCACACAATGCAAACCCTGTAATAATTTTTTGGATTAAATATTAATAACCCCTTTATCTGGAGTAAATAATATACAGCACAAAACAGCACCACTGGACTTATATGGCAGCACCACTGGACTGGACTTATACGGCAGTACCCCATGACTTATATGGCAGTACCCCTGGACTTATACGGCAGTACCCCTGAACTTATATGGCAGTACCAGTGGACTGGACTTATACGGCAGTACCCCTGGACTTACACAGCAGTAACCCCAGAGTTATATGGCTGCACCACTGAACTGGACTTATACGGCAGTGCCCCTGGACTTAAACAGCTGCACCACTGGACTGGACTTATACGGCAGTACTTCTGGACTTATACGGCAGTACCCCTGGACTTATTCGGCAGCACCACTGGACTGGATTTATACGGCAGTACCCGTGGACTTATACGACTGCACCACTGGACTGGACTTATACGTCAGTACCCCTGGACTTATACGGCAGCACCACTGGTCTGGCTTTATGCGGCTGTACCCCTGGACTTATACGGCAGTACCACTAAACTTATATGGCAGTACCACTAGACTGGACTTATATGGCAGTACCCCTGTACTTATACGGCAGTAACCCTGGACTTACACGGCAGTAACCCTGGAGTTATATGGCTGCACCACTGGACTGGACTTTTAAAGCAGTGCCCCTGGACTTATACGGCAGTACCCCTGGACTTTTACGGCTGCACCACTTGACTGGACTTGTACTGCAGTGCCCCTGGACTTATACGGCAGTACCCCTGGACATATACAGCAGTACTCCTGGACTTATATGGCAGTACCCTGGACTTATACGGCTGCACCATTGAACTGGACTTATATGGCAATACCCCTGGACTTATATGGCAGTACCCCTGGACTTATACGGCTGCACCACTGGACTGAACTTAAACGGCTGTACCCCTGGACTTATACGGCAGTACCCCTGGACTTATATGGCAGCAAAACTGGACTTATACACAGCAGTACCCCATGACTTATACGGCAGTACACCTGGATTTATACAGCAGTATCCCTGGACTTATATGGCTGCACCACTGGACTGGACTTATACGGCAGTACCCCTGGACTTATATGGCTGCACCATTGGACTGGACTTATACAGCGGTACCCCTAGACTTATAAGGCTGCACCACTGGACTGGACTTATATGGTAGTACCCCTGGACTTAAATGGCAGTACCCCTGGATTAATACAGCAGTATACTTGAATTTATACGGCTGCACTAATGGACTGGACTTATACGGCAGTACCCCTGGACTTATACAGCCGCACCACTGGACTTATGGCAGCACAGGACACCACCACTGGACTAATGGAAGCATAGGACACCACCACTGGACTGATGCAGCACAACACAGCACCACTGGACTGGACTTATACAGCAGCACCGCTGGACTTATGGAAGCACAGGACACCACCACTGGACTTATGACAGCACAGGACACCACCACTGGACTGATGCAGCACAAGACAGCACCACTGCACTGGACTGGACTTATACAGCAGCACTGGATTTATGGCAGCACAGGACACCACCACTGTGACTGGACTGATGCAGCACAAGACACCACCACTGGACTGATGCAGCACAAGACAGCACTGGAATGACACAAAAGAGCAGGTCACAAACCCACGCGCCACACCACTTTCTGGCACAGACACTGAGGAGAAACGTACTCTCGCTACACTCTCCAGGACTAGAGTGGAAATGGCAGCAACACACGGCTCCTTATATGGAATCCAAAACCCGCGAGATTACGACAGTGGGATGATGATGTTTTGCCCATTCTGGTTTCTGAGTCTGGCGGGAAAACCTAAGCCAGACTCGGATCCTTGCTTGTGACGTGATGTTCGGGGGGATTCGGTTCTCAGGGAGCCGAACATGCTCATCCCTGAAAAAAAAATACAGATTCAAAACCAAAACCTGCAAGGGTAGTTTTGGCATAACCAATCCAGTTCCAAAACATTAATAAAGATCCAGAGCCAAAACCAAAACAAGAGTAGTGGCCGCAGCACATCCCTAGGGCATACGTGTATCTGGCACTGTGGGGGGCGTAACTGGCACAGTGGGGGCATATCAGGCACTGTGGGGGCATATCAGGCACTGCAGGAGCATATTTGGCACTGCTGGGGGCATATGTGTATCTGGCACTGTGGGGGCATGTGTGTATCTGTCACTGCCTTCGGCATGCGCACATAGTACTACTAAGACATTTTTTCTACTTGCACCACTGATAATGGTCCACCTCATCTTAGCAAGACACTCCAATCCAACATTTCATTTTATTAATTAAAATTTTGTATGTTCTGACAAAATTTTATGTAATAAAATGAAATGTCGACCTATATATGAATTGGAGTGTCCTTTTAAGATGAGGTGGACTTCATATATGTAACCTGCATACGGATCAAAAGACCTGTGAGTGCCGCAGCCTTTCACGGACTATATAATAACTTGTATATATATAAATGTATATATATATATATATACATATATATATATATTACTGAAGGTACCCAGGCATATTTAATGGTTACTGCTAGGCACGCCCAGTAAGCAACAACTTCAGTCATGCACCACCTAATAAAATGTGCTGCGCACGCCTATGAGTATGACAGGAAATGCTCTGCCTCACCTAACCGCACGTCACTGCTGCAACCTAACCCTAACTGCAGCCTAACCCTAATCTAACCCTAACTGCAGCCTAACCCTAATCTAACCCTAACGCATGCTAACTCTTATCTAACCCAAATTTCAGCCTAAACCTAGTCTAACCCTAACTGCATCCTAATTCTAACCTAGCCCTAACCCTAATTGCAGCCTAAACCTAACATAACCCTAATTGCAGCCTAACCCTAACACTAATTGCAGCCTAACTCTGACCCAAACCCTAATTGCAGCCTAACCTTAATATAATCCTAACTAGTGATGTGCACCGGAAATTTTTCGGGTTTTGTGTTTTGGTTTTGGATTCGGTTCCGCGGCCATGTTTTTGGTTCGGACGCGTTTTGGCAAAACCTCACCGAAATTTTTTGTCAGATTCGGGTGTGTTTTGGATTCGGGTGTTTTTTTCAAAAAACCCTAAAAAACAGCTTAAATCATAGAATTTGGGGGTCATTTTGATCCCATAGTATTATTAACCTCAATAACCATAATTTCCACTCATTTCCAGTCTATTCTGAACACCTCACACCTCACAATATTATTTTTAGTCCTAAAATTTGCACCGAGGTCGCTGGATGGCTAAGCTAAGCGACACAAGTGGCCGACACAAACACCTGGCCCATCTAGGAGTGGCACTGCAGTGTCAGCCATGATGGCACTTCAAAAAAATAGTCCCCAAACAGCACATGATGCAAAGAAAAAAAGAGGCGCACCAAGGTCGCTGTGTGACTAAGCTAAGCGACACAAGTGGCCGACACAAACACCTGGCCCATCTAGGAGTGGCACTGCAGTGTCAGGCAGGATGGCACTTCAAAAAAATTGTCCCCAAACAGCACATGATGCAAAGAAAAATGAAAGAAAAAAGAGGTGCAAGATGGAATTGTCCTTGGGCCCTCCCACCTACCCTTATGTTGTATAAACAGGACATGCACACTTTAACGAACCCATCATTTCAGCGACAGGGTCTGCCACACGACTGTGACTGAAATGACTGGTTGGTTTGGGCCCCCCACCAAAAAAAGAAGCAATCAATCTCTCCTTGCACAAACTGGCTCTACAGAGGCAAGATGTCCACCTCATCATCATCCTCCAATTCCTCACCCCTTTCACTGTGTACATCCCTCTCCTCACAGATTATTAATTCTTCCCCACTGGAATCCACCATCTTAGGTCCCTGTGTACTTTGTGGAGGCAATTGCTGCTGGTCAATGTCTCCACGGAGGAATTGATTATAATTCATTTTGATGAACATCATCTTCTCCACATTTTCTGGAAGTAACCTCGTACGCCGATTGCTGACAAGGTGAGCGGCTGCACTAAACACTCTTTCGGAGTACACACTGGAGGGAGGGCAACTTAGGTAGAATAAAGCCAGTTTGTGCAAGGGCCTCCAAATTGCCTCTTTTTCCTGCCAGTATACGTACGGACTGTCTGATGCGGTCACTCATATAATCCTCCACCATTCTTTCAATGGTGAGAGAATCATATGAAGTGACAGTAGACGACATGTCAGTAATCGTTGGCAGGTCCTTCAGTCCGTACCAGATGTCAGCACTCGCTCCAGACTGCCCTGCATCACCACCAGCGGGTGGGCTCGGAATTCTTAGCCTTTTCCTCGCACCCCCAGTTGCGGGAGAATGTGAAGGAGGAGATGTTGACGGGTCACGTTCCGCTTGACTTGACAATTTTCTCACCAGCAGGTCTTTGAACCTCTGCAGACTTGTGTCTGCTGGAAAGAGAGATACAACGTAGGTTTTAAATCTAGGATCGAGCACGGTGGCCAAAATGTAGTGCTCTGATTTCAACAGATTGACCACCCGTGAATCCTGGTTAAGCGAATTAAGGGCTCCATCCACAAGTCCCACATGCCTAGCGGAATCGCTCTGTTTTAGCTCCTCCTTCAATGTCTCCAGCTTCTTCTGCAAAAGCCTGATTAGGGGAATGACCTGACTCAGGCTGGCAGTGTCTGAACTGACTTCACGTGTGGCAAGTTCAAAGGGTTGCAGAACCTTGCACAACGTTGAAATCATTCTCCACTGCGCTTGAGTCAGGTGCATTCCCCCTCCTTTGCCTATATCATGGCCAGATGTATAGGCTTGAATGGCCTTTTGCTGCTCCTCCATCCTTTGAAGCATATAGAGGGTTGAATTCCACCTCGTTACCACCTCTTGCTTCAGATGATGGCAGGGCAGGTTCAGGATTGTTTGGTGGTGCTCCAGTCTTCTGTACGCGGTGGCTGAATGCCGAAAGTGGCCCGCAATTCTTCGGGCCACCGACAGCATCTCTTGCACGCCCCTGTCGTTTTTTAAATAATTCTGCACCACCAAATTCAATGTATGTGCAAAACATGGGATGTGCTGGAATTTGCCCAGCTGTAATGCACGCACAATATTGCAGGCGTTGTCCGATGTCACAAATCCCCAGGAGAGTCCAATTGGGGTAAGCCATTCTGCGATGATCTTCCTCAGTTTCCGTAAGAGGTTGTCAGCTGTGTGCCTCTTCTGGAAAGCGGTGATACAAAGCGTAGCCTGCCTAGGAACGAGTTGGCGTTTGCGAGATGCTGCTACTGGTGCCGCCGCTGCTGTTCTTGCTGCGGGAGGCAATACATCTACCCAGTGGGCTGTCACAGTCATATAGTCCTGAGTCTGCCCTGCTCCACTTGTCCACATGTCCATGGTTAAGTGGACATTGGGTACAACTGCATTTTTTAGGACACTGGTGAGTCTTTTTCTGAGGTCTGTGTACATTTTCGGTATCGCCTGCCTAGAGAAATGGAACCTAGATGGTATTTGGTACCGGGGACACAGTACCTCAATCACGTCTCTAGTTGCCTCTGAATTAACGGTGGATACCGGAACCACGTTTCTCACAGCCCAGGCTGCCAAGGCCTGAGTTATCTGCTTTGTAGCAGGATGACTGCTGTGATATTTTATCTTCCTCGCAAAGGACTGTTGGACAGTCAATTGCTTACTGGAAGTAGTACAAGTGGTCTTCCGACTTCCCCTCTGGGATGACGATCGACTCCCAGCAGCTACAACAGCAGCGCCAGCAGCAGTAGGCGTTACACTCAAGGATGCATCGGAGGAATCCCAGGCAGGAGAGGAGTCGTCAGACTTGCCAGTGACATGGCCTGCAGGACTATTGGCTTTCCTGGGTAAGGAGAAAATTGACACTGAGGGAGTTGGTGGTGTGGTTTGCAGGAGCTTGGTTACAAGAGGAAGGGATTTAGTGGTCAGTGGACTGCTTCCGCTGTCACCCAAAGTTTTTGAACTTGTCACTGACTTATGATGAATGCGCTGCAGGTGACATATAAGGGAGGATGTTCCGAGGTGGTTAACGTCCTTACCCCTACTTATTACAGCTTGACAAAGGCAACACACGGCTTGACACCTGTTGTCCGCATTTGTGTTGAAATAATTCCACACCGAAGAGCTGATTTTTTTTGTATTTTGACCAGGCATGTCAATGGCCATATTCCTCCCACGGACAACAGGTGTCTCCCCGGGTGCCTGACTTAAACAAACCACCTCACCATCAGAATCCTCCTTGTCAATTTCCTCCCCAGCGCCAGCAACACCCATATTCTCATCCTGGTGTACTTCAACAGTAACATCTCCAATTTGACTATCAGGAACTGGACTGCGGGTGCTCCTTCCAGCACTTGCAGGGGGCGTGCAAATGGTGGAAGGCGCAAGCTCTTCCCGTCCAGTGTTGGGAAGGTCAGGCATTGCAACCGACACAATTGGACTCTCCTTGGGTATTTATGATTTAGAAGAACGCACAGTTCTTTGCTGTGCTTTTGCCAGCTTAAGTCTTTTCATTTTTCTAGCGAGAGGATGAGTGCTTCCATCCTCATGTGAAGCTGAACCACTAGCCATGAACATAGGCCAGGGCCTCAGCCGTTCCTTGCCACTCCGTGTCGTAAATGGCATATTGGCAAGTTTACGCTTCTCCTCAGGCGCTTTTAATTTTGATTTTTGGGTCATTTTACTGAACTTTTGTTTTTTGGATTTTACATGCTCTCTACTATGACATTGGGCATCGGCCTTGGCAGACGACGTTGATGGCATTTCATCGTCTCGGCCATGACTAGTGGCAGCAGCTTCAGCACGAGGTGGAAGTGGATCTTGATCTTTCCCTATTTTAACCTCCACATTTTTGTTCTCCATTTTTTAATGTGTGGAATTATATGCCAGTATCAATAGCAATGGCCTACTACTATATATACTGCGCACAACTAAAATGCACAACAGGTATAGAATGTAGATGGATAGTATACTTAATGACGACACAGAGGTAGGTACAGCAGTGGCCTTCCGTACCGTACTGCTATATATAGTATACTGGTGGTCACTGTGTCAGCAAACTGCAAAACTAAAATGCACCACAGGTATGGAATGTAGATGGATAGTATACTTAATGACGACACAGAGGTAGGTACAGCAGTGGCCTTCCGTACCGTACTGCTATATATAGTATACTGGTGGTCACTGTGTCAGCAAACTGCAAAACTAAAATGCACCACAGGTATAGAATGTAGATGGATAGTATACTTAATGACGACACAGAGGTAGGTACAGCAGTGGCCTTCCGTACCGTACTGCTATATATAGTATACTGGTGGTCACTGTGTCAGCAAAACTCTGCACTGTACTCCTCCTATATAATATTATACTGGTGGTCCCGACTCCCCAGTCCCCACAATAAAGCAGCACACTGAGCACAGATATGGAGCGTTTTTCAGGCAGACAATGTATAATGGTGGTCACTGTCAGCAAAACTCTGCACTGTACTCCTCCTATATAATATTAATTAATAATTATACTGGTGGTCCCCAGTACCCACATTAAAATAAAGCAGCACACTGAGCACAGATATGGAGTGTTTTTCAGGCATACAACGTATACTGGTGGTCACTGTCAGCAAAACTCTGCACTGTACTCCTGCTATATAATACAGCTGCTCCCCAGTCCCCACAATTAAGCAGTGTGAGCACAGATATATATGCAGCACACTGAGCACAGATATGGAGCATTTTTTTTCAGGCAGAGAACGGATAACTGGTGGTCACTGATCAGCAAAACTCTGCACTGTACTCCTCCTATATTATACAGCTGCTCCCCAGTCCTCCCCACAATGAATTAAGCAATAATGCACAATCAAATTCAACAATAACGGAGAGGACGCCAGCCACGTCCTCTCCCTAACATTTGCAATGCACGAGTGAAAATGGCGGCGACGCGCGGCTGCTTATATAGAATCCGAATCTCGCGAGGATCCGACAGCGGGATGATGACGTTCGGGCGCGCTCGGGTTACCCGAGCCATAAGGGAGAATCCGAGTATGGCTCGGACCCGTGTAAAAAGGGTGAAGTTCGGGGGGGTTCGGTTTCCGAGAAACCGAACCCGCTCATCACTAATCCTAACTACAGCCAAAATCTAATTTTACCGTAACCCTAATTGCAGCCTAACCCTGAATTTAAGCCTAAGTGCAGCCTAACCCTATTCTAACCCTAACCCTAATTGCAGCCTAACACTAAACCTAAGCCTGATTGCAGCCTAACGCTATTCTAACCCTGATTGCAGCCTAACCCTAACCAAAACTGCAGCCTAATCATAATCTAAACCTCTTTTTTTTAAAGGGGCAATCACTTGTACAAGGTATGGTTTTGCCTTGTAAGTGAGTGCACCTTTAAAAAAAAGCCAGAGTTCGGCCAGCATCCCGCATGGCCGTCGAACTCGGGCTGCATTACATCCCGCCTATGATATGATTCCAAGGGTTCATGTGGGCATTATACACTGGTGCAGCAGTATATACTGCTGGAAATTTATTGAGTTTTGATCAGAGATGTGCAGAAAAAATAGGCCTGTCACAGACTTTTTACACCACAGTTTTGACTATAAAAATTATTAGAATAATACAAAAAAGATATTTCTGATATATTCTTTGTATTATTCATAGAGATGTGCACCGGAAATTTTTTGGGTTTTGTGTTTTGGTTTTGGATTCGGTTCTGCGGCCGTGTTTTGGATTCGGACGCGTTTTGGCAAAACCTCCCTTAAAATTTTTTGTCGGATTCGGGTGGTTTTTCCCCCCAAATCCCCTCAAAAACAGCTTAAATCATACAATTTGGGGGTAATTTTGATCCTATAGTATTATTAACCTCTATAACTATAATTTCCACTAATTTCCAGTCTATTCTGAACACCTCAAAATATTATTTTTAGTCCTAAAATTTGCACCGAGGTTGCTGGATGACTAAGCTAAGCGACCCAAGTGGCCGGCACAAACACCTGGCCCATCTAGAAGTGGCACTGCAGTGTCAGACAGGATGGCACTTAAAAAAATTGGCCCCAAACAGCACATGATGCAAAGAAAAGAGAAAAAGAGGTGCACTGTGGTCGCTGGATGGCTAAGCTAAGCGACACAAACACCTCAATATCACAGGAATTATATGTTCTAATAAATGGTATTATTGGTCCAAATCACTGGAAGAAAATGACAAAATCACAGGAATTATTCGTTCTAATCAATGGTATTATTGGTCCAAATCACTGGAAGAAAATGACAAAATCACAGGAATTATTTGTTCTAATCAATGGTATTATTGGTCCAAATCACTGGAATAAAATAACAAAATCACAGGAATTATTCATTCTAATCAATGGTATTATTGGTCTAAATCACTGGAAGAAAATGACAAAATCACAGGAATTATTCGTTCTAATCAATGGTATTATTGGTCCAAATCACTGGAAGAAAATGACAAAATCACTGGAATTATTGGCAAGATCACTGTAATTAATAATTATAAATCACTGATATTACTTGGTAAAATCTCGCTATCACCTTCCAAGTGAAGTGGAATCTAGACGGGATTTTGTACCGGGGACACAATAACTTCATCAATTGTCTAAATCCCAATACACTAATGGCAGAAAATGGCCGCACGTCTAACAGCGCACTGATTATACTGAGAACTGATTATACTGATCACTGATGATACTACGGAGAACTGACACTGAGCAGCGAGAACAGCACTGGACTATTGTACTGTAGTATACTGGTCCCCACAATACAGCAAAGATATTGAGCACTGATCCGGAGAATAGAACTGAGTCTGACATGGAGCTGCAAGATACAGCAATGGCCTACTGTACTGTACTACTATATACTGGTGTACACCAAAATGCTGCACTATACTACTATATACTGCTCACAACAATGCAGCACAGATATGGATACTAGAAGTGACACAGAGCTGCAAGATACAGCAATGGCCTACTGTACTGTACAACTATATACTGGTGGTCACCAAAATGCTGCCCTGTACTACTATATACTGCTCACAACAATGCAGCACAGATATGGAAACTTGAAGTGACACGGAGCTGCAAGTTACAGCAATGGCCTACTGTACTGTACAACTATATACTGGTGGTCACCAAAATGCTGCACTGTACTACTATATACTGCTCACAACAATGCAGCACATATATGGATACTTGAAGTGACACAGAGCTGCAAGATACAGAAATGGCCTACTGTACTGTACTACTATACTGGTGGTCACCAAAATGGTGCACTGTACTACTATATAATATATACTGGTCACACAACAATGCAGCAGATATTGAGCACTGATCAGGATACTAGAACTGAGTCTGACACGGAGCTGCAAGATACAGCAATGGCCTACTGTACTATACTACTGTATAATATACTGGTGGTCACCACAATGCAGCACACTGAGCACAGATATTGAGCTTTTCAGGCAGAGAATGTAGCCACGTCCTCTCCGCTCAATCCACAATGCACGAGTGAAAATGGCGGCGACGCACGGCTCTTTATATGAAATACGAATCTTGCGAGAATCCGACAGCGGGATGATGCCGTTCCCCCCGTTCGGGTTTTGCGTGTTAGGCGGGAAGAACCGAGGTTGCCTCGGACCCGTGTTAAACACGTGAAGTTCGGGAGGGTTCGGATCTCGACGAACCGAACCCGCTCATCTCTAATTATTCATATACTTTATATAGTCAAAACTCTGGTGTAGACTGGAGTATGACAGGAGAGGCTCTGCCTCACCTGCCTCACCTCACCGTACATCACTGATAAATAGTGTAGGTTGTGTAGCTGTTCTGTAGCCACTTTTGTGTCCATTCACAACAGCCTACTCATTAGTATGTTATTGCGAATACCAGGCCGTCTATGCAAGTTGCCACGCGTCTGAATGCGTATTAGTCGCACCGCTGATTGTAATTTCCATCCGCATCAATATTCTTTAGTATAAACACTTGAATCCACTCCATCCTGGTTACAAAATATCCATTTGAAAAAAGCATCCTTGATGCCTCAAAAAGCAGAGAAGTTGGGCTGTACACCATGATAATCCAATAAACTCCCATGAGAAGCATCTGTTCCATAAGCCCCCATGCTTGCCACCCAGTAACAGGTCAGAAACACCCATTTCATGTCAGGCTACGTCTGCTTGAGATGTGAATCACACAGAGCTGCTTCCTCATAGGGTCACATTATGCAATGTATGTGCAGTCTGAGGCAAATTGCATGATTTGCAAGATGTATACACGCCTCCGTGTCTTAATTTTGTGGTAGAGAGTGAATTAGCAGTCTTTTTTCAATCATGCCATATATAATAACACAGCTCACTGAGTTGTTGGTTTTTTTCTGCATGAAGCAGAAAAACTGTTTCCAGATCAACAGATTCAAATTCCACTTTGGCATTTTGAGGACCAACTGGATTTTTGTTTCAAACATTTATCCAAATATTGTTTTCTGTATAAGAAATATTATCATAATTATCACCAGTGTAAGCCTTAGAAACTCAAAAAGTAGAGGTCTGAAATTGAGTCCACAAAACTGAATGAAGAAACACATCCCTTGTTTTGTTTTCTGCACAAACAATTTATCACTGTCTGTAACACATATGGGCTCCTTTCTTATCCTGTACAAACAAGAATATACTTTACATTCTGACACTTCTTGAAAAACAAGGCATCCATTTATCAGGGCTGAGTTTTCTGTGTCTTTCATACTTTGGGATAAAGACATGATGTTTGGTTTTTTTTTTAAAGTCTTTTTGAAATGTTTTCTGACTACTGCAATTAAAGCCTGAGTAACTGACGGAGCAGGGATCGGGTGTGGTGGAAAAGGCACAAAAGTCAAAATGCTTTTTATGCTACTGTTCTGCCTTGTATTGTGATAGATCCTGTATTTATTTTTATCAAGACAGGTTAATAAAAAAACGTGTTTAATGATTTATGAATTTATTTCTAGAAACAATTTTATACATTTGCCAAAAAAATAGTTTGGATTCAGTAAAAAAAAGATAGAATTTGTAATAACTGTTACTTTATAGCTCCAGTCACCAATATATTGATACTGCCACTTACCTCCTAAACCTCTTTTACCTATACATTTTTTACCTCTGCTGGAATTTTTCTTTTAAATAAAAACAAACCAAAAATTGTGCAATTATAATGAAATGCCGGCTGTCGGTATGCTGGCTGTTGGGATGCCGGCAATCAGGAGACCGACAGTCGAAATCCCTACAAGGGGCGGTAAGTAGTCTGAAACGCCCCCTACCCTACCGTAACCATAACCCTCCCATTTTGGTGCCTAACCTTGAACCCCGTCGCAGACTAACCTTAACACCCCCGTGTGGCGTCTAAACCTAACCCCCGTCCACGCACCCTAAACCTAACCGTCTCACCCCCCCTTCCATAGTCTAACTCTAACTCCCCCTGGTGATGCCTCACCCTTACCCCCTCCTCCCCACATGGTAAACCTAACCCTCCCCCGGCACCTAATCCTAAATCCCCTGGGGTGTTCCTAAACCTACCCCCCCCCATCCCCAGCGTAGTACTTATCCACCTCGCTGTATTGCCGATCGCTGGCATTGGTGTCCTGTCCCGTTTCAGCATTCCGTTGTGTGTCAGGATTCCGGCACCAGTATCTTGTGTGCCAGGATCCTGACCATCGGGATTGTAACCGCATCCCTTTTGGTACACTTCTTTGCATGAAGCTGTTGGGGATGGATAGATTTTGATATCAAATAGTCAAAACGTTTAGTATCTAATATGTTCATTTCATGTGTTCATGCGGGGTCGCTATTAACTTGGAAATGCAGGTGACACAGAGGGCAATCAAGAACCGTGAGAGTGATGCCAATATCATGCCATGGTGCTAGTACTTGGCATGCAGCTTAAACACTTACTGAAACGGAAAATATTTATTATTATTATTATTCATAATCATCATCATCTTCATGAAAATAACAACAATAATAATAATAATATTTATTTATTTATGTAGTGCCACCATATGCTGTAGTACTTTACAATTGTGAACTTACACAGCAATAACACGAAATTGGGTATTTACAAACAAAATGTGGCCCCATCTATAAGATTATAGAAGTTTCATGCACGAGGCTTAGCCATAGCAAAGATTATATCATGTTTAGTGGGGTTGTATGATCCCTACACACAGTAATATTGGTCTGGGTTCAGTGGGGTGTTTGAGAACAGAAAGAGTGAACTGTGTAGAAGGGCAGTAAATAGGGTTGCCTCTACATGCAAGCTCATCAAATGCTTAACATCCCTAGGCAATGACATGTTTACTGTTAGGGTTGCCACCTCATCCATTTAATTCTGGACACATATTAATTACACAGTTTCTGTGGCTGGCTGACTTCAAGACTCCATTTCCCTTGGTTTTAATCAGCCACAGAACCTGTGTGATGAGCTTGCATGAAGGGGTAAATTTTATGGGGAACATTTGAAGGTTTATTGGTATGAGCAGAGGCACTGAAAGAAGGTACCCGGTAGTGATTACTCAGGCCGAGTCCATTTGAGAGGACCAGGATGGCAGGTAGGCATAGCCGTGTTCGCGCTATGCCATGCCAAAACCTCGCTAAGCTGTGGCCATGCCCCAAGTTAAGAGAAATAATACACATGGGGGCATGTCTGTGACTCCTCCTTTGGCCACGATCCCCCACCAGCACCTTGACCCACCAGGACACTCAGAGTAACTGCACAAGAAGAAAGTCTTGTAAATGGGTGGGAATTCACAGAGTGGGTGCAACCTGATACAAGACCTGTAACCATGAAGTAGTGAGTGCAGATGAGAGATGCAGATCTTGTGCAGAGCAAAGTGATTCAGCTGGTAGATACACTATATGGACAAAAGTATTTGGCCACACCTGTTAATTATTGAATTCAGGTGTTTCAATCAGATCCCTTGCTACAGGTGTATAAAATCAAGCACCTAGACATGCAGTCTCCATTTGCAAACATTTGTGATACAAAATGGGTCCTTCTGAAGAGCTCAGTGACTTCAAGCATGGTACTGTGATAGGATGCCACCTTTGCAATAAGACGGTTTATGAAATTTCATCGCTGCTGGATATTCCACGGGTCAACTGTAAGTGATATTATTAGAAAGTGGAAGCATTTAGGAATGACAGTAACTTAGCCACGAAACGGAAGACCACGTCAAATCACAAAACGGGTTCAACGACGACTAAGGTGCATGGTGCGTAAAAGTTGCCAATGCCCTGCTGATTCCATAGCTGAAGAGTTCCGAACTTCCACTGACATTAAAACCACTTAACTGGCATGATCAGATCACATGAGACCAGGCCACTGTGTTCCCCCCGTTTTTGACGAGGAGATCTGTTCTGCAGATGTGCATAATATAATATTTAAATAATTTTAAAAATACATTTGGAAAACAGTTTGGGGAAGGCCATTTTATTTTCCAACATGACTGTGCCCCAGTGCACAAAGTAAGGACTATAAAGACATGGTTTGAGTTTGGTGTGGAAAAACTTGACTGGCTGGCACAGAGCCCTGACTTCAACCCCATCGAGCACCTTTGGGATGAACTGGAAGGTGGATTGTGAGCCAGGCCTTCTCATCCAACATCAGTGCCTGACCTCATAAATGCTTTACAAAATGAATGGGCACAATTTCCCACAGAAACAGTCCAAAATCTTGTGGAAAGCTTTCCATGAAGAGTGGAAGCAGTTATAGCTGCCAAAGGGGAACCAACTCCATATTACAATGTCATTACAGTCCCTGTTGGTGTAATGGTCAGTCGCATAGTTTGCAGCTATAGTTTTGATTATTGCCTCAGTAAAAGTCAGATAACCAATATAGGGACTGACAGATTGGAGCAGCAGTCACATGGAATATGAATCTAGCTGCTACATTTAGAATAGATTGTAGGTCTGAATGTCTGGTTATCCAGGAGGGCACAGCAATAGTCAATGTGAGAGATTATGAGTTTAACCATTACATTGTTTGCTGTGTCTTGTGTGAGACACATTCATGTTCTGAAAATGCTTCTGAAAATGTATGTAACTGGATTTCAATACCAATTGGATATATACATATCTTGAGTCAAGGATAATACATAGGCAGCAAGCTTGAAGGGTAGGGTTATTGTAATGTTGTCAGTAAACATAGAGAAGTCAGGTAAATTGCCTGTTAGGTGGCAAGGAGATATTCAAAATTAAATAACAGAAAGACATAATGTAGGCCAACACAGAGGGTTAGAGATCCAGTAAGGTTAGATAGCTTTCAGAATAAGATGCATAGAGAGGATACTGAAATTCAAAGGAGCTTATGAGTTTTCCAAAAGATGTTTACTAGATAGAGAGAGCAGAGGACCTTGAACTGAGACTTGTTACCAACTAATCGAGGAAGTGTAGCTGAGGGGATCCATAGAATGCAATTCTGTTGACACAACCTCTCTGGGCTTTGCTTACCTGAGAACATTTCATTACAGTACAATTGCACCTCTTCTGTCATAAGTGCATTGCCCATACTTGCTTAAACTTGGTTCCAGAGCAGGTGCCGTCTAAAAACATGCGAAATATGCTCAGAAAATGCCATAAGTCTAACTGAGCACCAGGCTCTAAATATTACATACACACACGTGTTGGCTTAAATGTACGATTTGTGGGCACCATCACAATTTCGGCAATATAGCCGCTAGATTTAAAGAAGCTACTAGTCTGAAGGCAGAATCAAGTAGGTGAATGGGTTACTCAACATTATCATGATTATAGACCAATTCTGGCAACACATAGATAATTAATAGCTGAGCAAACTTTCATTAACTCTTATATCTCCCCCACTAAATAAAAAAGGTTTCCACAATAAAACAATACAAGCAAACTAGGTTTGACTTCATGTAATATTAGTCCAGATAGTGAGTTTAATCAGTAAACCAAAATGTTGTTTTTGTTTGTGCATGGCTAGGTGAAAACCAGGTGCACTTAGCTGTACTTGCTATGTACTTGTAATTTTTTTTAGGTAGTGGATCATGTCAAAATCAAAATAATTAATAGTAAAACAATTCTTACAATTTTATCTTTTTTTCCCCTACAAAATACTTAGTGGCCTTTTGGCTTTCACCAAATGTCATAATTGTTTAGACTGTACTTATATTTGCCCTTTCTAGAATAAATTGAGCATCCCACTGATTCTTCTGTCGTTTTCCAAGAAAATCCAATAATATTTATTTTGACTTGCTAGTGGTTGTAGATCAAAATCTATAAAAAAATGTATACATTCTTCTTAAAATCATTGCTATTCCAGTGGATTAAAAGGGATAACTTTTAGGGTAAATGTATATTGCAGGTGTTGAGAATTTTTTTATTTCTAGAAAATGAAATTCATCCTTTGTAATTACCCTTTCTTTTAGTAAACTTTTAATGAATTCAATAAAACAGGCTTTGTTTTTTTCATTTTGGCTTGTCTTTAATAAATTATATATAGATACTGTAATTGCCTAAAAATCTCATCTTTGTATATCTCCTTGTCCATTAAAGCAACCCTCCATCAGCTGATTGATCACTATGCTTGATTTTTTTTTCATGATTTTAACGCTGTCTCTTCTTTTATAGTTAAATTTGATCTCAATCTTGCCTTGTTAGAGTTTACATTGTCCATATCTTCTTGTATAAGTGTATTAAAATGATTCATGAAACTACCTTTAAAATGCAATGGGAAAAAAATTGGATTTACCCTTGAATTTGGCATTTTTCCTCTCTTATGATCTTCACCATAGTTTATATTTGGATTTAAATCTACATTTGACAAAAAAATCTGTTTATGTTGGATCATTTTTATAATATATTTCTGAAGATCTATCAAGGCTTTGAAATAATTTACACCTATAGAAGGGACTAAAGTAAGACTGTTTTGTTGCACAGAGGTATATCATCCTGACAGCACTCTTTGTGTAGACCGGCTGGTCTGCTAAATTGGCAGTCATCCTTATTACATTTAGTGTTCCTAAAATAGAGGTGGCCTCTCTGGCTGTGCCCCTGCCTGTAGTCTTCCCTCCAGAATACTCAATCTCCCTAAGATTGCTGTGCTCACTGGCAGACTTCATCAGTTTGATTGCACTGCTTTTTGCTTACCCAGTGTCTCCTCTTTCACAGATGGCTGTCCCAGCAATACAGATTCCTCAGTCTTTATTGGCTGCACTCCGGTGAGTCTACATCTGTGGCATCACTTCCTTCACCTTGGCTCCTCTGGCATGCTGTAGCACAGTTTTCAATGATAAATAAAGCCTTGAACTGCCCCAGGAGCTGTATGGCCTTAACCCATTTAATGGCACTTAACCTTCCCCATAGAAATCTCTAGGGATGAAGGAATCTGGCAGAAGTTCACCAAGCTGCGAAAACCAGAGCTTTTTGCCACTAGCTAACACCTTCCTGAAATGGCGTTACCTATGCCCAGATTAAAGGACTAGAAGCCAGAGATGCTTTGTTGGATAACCACTGTGTTAAACTACTATGGGGTCTATTCAATTAGAGTCAGAATTTAATCCGATACCCTCTATTCAATTGCAAGCGTTTCCAACAGGCTTTTGGTCCATTTTTGACAAGCCGATTCGACTTTTTTAAAGTTGAATTGGCATTGTCGAAAACAGGCCAAAAAACTGTCGGAAACGCCTGCAAATTCGCCAAAAAATGTGGATCAGCGGCTAATCGGCCAAACCACGTGTTTTCCAACAATTCGGATTTTTCGACAAGTCGGAAAAACAGCACTGGAATTGAATAGGTAGAATCCAGATTCGATCTAAAACAGTCGAAAAGTGCAGTTTTTCCGACTTGTCGGAAATTCCTACACTAATTGAATAGACCTCTCTACGGTATGTGTGTACGGATATCAGCTATGCATGCACATTGCTTGAAAGTTTTGCTGACAGTGTTATGCTGCTGGTGAAACTTGTGGCTTGTTAAATTGCAGTGGTACATTGTGATGTTTACTCCAGGCTCCTGTTAAATAGTCCCTTTACTCTGTTCTATGGAATAAATCTGCTTTTTGTGTCACTCATCATAATAATAGCTGGTTTCTCCAAACATTAGCCATTATAAGTAAATTCAAAAGTAGACTGCACCAAATGTGATTATATTAAAATGTAACTATTATTATTATTATTATTATTATTATTAATAATAATAATAACAGTTACTTATATATCACCAGCATTTTCAGCTGCATTTTACAATTGTTCCTCTTATTATTAATTATTTATTTATTATTTATTACCAGTTATTTATATAGCACACACATAGGCCCTCTCTGAGTTGATCGCTCGCTAGCTACTTTGAGCAGCCGTGCAAATGCATAGTCGCCACCCACGAGGGAGTGTATTTACGTTTTGCAAGTGTGCGATCGCATGTGCAGACGAGCGGTACAAAAACATTTTGTGCAAAACAAGACCAGCCCTGTACTTACTTATCCTCTGCGATGATTCCAACTACGGGGGCCCCGCAATTGACGTCAGATACCCGCCCTGCAAATGCCTGGTCATGCCTGCGTTTTCCCTACCACTCCCAGAAAACGGTCAGTTGACACCCATAAATGCCCTCTTCCTGTCAATCTCCTTGTGATCGTCTGTGCGAATGGAATCGTCGCTAGAAGCAGTGCACAGCAATGATGCTCTTTGTACCCGTACGATGTGTGTGCGCATTGCGGTGCGCAGTTTTGCAGTTTTTTAACCTGATCGTTGCAAAAATCGTCAGCGTGCGATGAACTCAAAATGACCCCCATAATCCGCAGCGCTTTACAGAGAATATTCACATCAGTCCCTGCCCCAGTGGAGCTTACAATCTATATTCCCTATCACATGTACACACACACACACACGCGTATTCATACTAGGGTTAATTTTGTTGCTACCCAATTAACATATTGGTATATTTTTGGATTGTGGGAGGAAACCGGAGTGCCCGGTGGAAACCCACTCAAGTATGGGGAGAATATACAAACTCCACACAGTTAGGGCCATGGTGGGAATTGAACCCATGACCTCAGTGCTGTGAGGCAGTAATGCTGATCATTACATTATCCGTACTGCCCCACTATTCCTCTTGCCCCTACAGTATAGAAAGAACAGAAATAAGGAGATTTATGGTAGACTTACCAAAGTTAAATCTCTTTCTGCGAGGTACACTGGGTTCCACAGGGAATACATCGGGGTGTAGAGTTGGATCTTGATCCGAGGCACCAACAGGCTAAAGCTTTGACTGTTCCCAGGATGCATTGCACCGCCTCCTCTATAACCCTGCCTTCTGGCACTGGAGCTCAGTTTCGTTAACCAGGCCAATGCAGTAGTAGGTAAAAGAGACGGCAGATGTTAGTAACACAGAACCACATTCTCACGACAGGAGAAGGGACCAGCGGCTAATGCCATACAAACCCAAAGAAGCTAAGTGCGTCAGGGTGGGCGCCCTGTGGAACCCAGTGTACCTCGCAGAAAGAGATATAACTATGGTAAGTCTACCATAAATCTCCTTTTCTGCAGCGGGGTACACTGTGTTCCACAGGGAAAACATCGGGGATGTCCTAAAGCAGTTCCTCATGGGAGGGGATGCACCGTAGCAGGTACAAGAACCCGACATCCAAAGGAAGCATCCTGGGAGGAAGAAGTATCAAAGGCATAGAACCTAATGAACGTGTTTGCTGAGAACCACGTAGCCACCTTGCACAATTGTTCTGCGGACACGCAACGTCGGGCCGCCCAAGAAGGTCCAACAGACCGAGTAGTATGGGCCTTAATAGCAGCAGGACCTGGGAGTCCAGACTGCACATAAGCTTGTGCAATCACCATTCTAATCCATCTGGCCAAGGTTTGCTTATTCGCAGGCCAGCCACGTTTGTGAAAACCAAAAAGTACAAAAAAGGTATCTGACCCTCGGAGAGAGGCAGTCCTTTCCACATAAATACGGAGAGCCTGTACCACATCCAAAGACCGCTCTTTGGAGGACAAACCAGAAGAGATAAAGGCCGGAACCACAATCTCTTGGTTAAGATGGAAAGATGACACCAACTTAGGTAGATAACCAGGGTGAGTTCTAAGAACTGCCCGGTCACAGTGAAAAATCAGAAAGGGTGAATGACAGGACAAAGCACCTAAGTCCAACACCCTTCTAGCTGAGGCAATAGCCAGCAGAAACACGACCTTAAGTGTAATAGAGCCACAGGAGGGACATGGGGAGGCTGAATTCGTAAAACACCCTGAGCGAAAGTGTGAACATCAGGAATAGAAGCAATTTTCCTCTGAAACCACACTGACAAGGCAGATATATGAACCTTGAGGGAGGCCAGATGAAGGCCTAAGTCTAGGCTTGTTGCAGAAAAGCCAAAAGTCTGGAAGTTCTGAATTTGTATGTATCGTAATCAGGGCTGTCATCAGAAATGATGGGGCCCGGGACTGACAAATTTGGTAGGGCCCCCCCCATCCTAGAGGTACCCCAAATCTTACCAATTTGAGGTGGTCCCTGGCAGCAGTGAGAATTGTGGGGACGGGCCAGCTGCCTGCGCACCGGCAGGGCAGGCATCCACGGAGGCACAGCGCAATCAGAGCGGCTGTCATATTCTTTCTATTAAGCTGACTGTGAGCTAGTCGGAGCTCACGGACTGACAGCCAATCAGGAGCTGATTGACTGCCGGTCCGTGAGCTCCGATTGGCTCATGGCCGGCTCAATAGAAAGAATACAACTGCAGCACACACAGAGATGCGGTTGTAATATTTTTTCTATTAAGCTGGCTGTGAGCCAATCGGAGCTCACGGACCGGCACCCAATCAGGAGCTGGCAGCTCCTGATTGGCTGCCGGTCCGTGAGCTCTGATTGTCTCACAGCCGCCTCAATAGAAAGAATACAACTGCAGCTCTGTGTGCTTTCGTGGCTGCCTGCACTGCCAGTGCGCAGGCAGCTGGCCTGTCCCCACGATCCTAACAGCTGCCACCAGGGCCCCCTCTCAGTCAGGGCCCAGGACTGGAGTCCCCACCGTCCCGCTTTGATGGTGGACCTGATCGTACTTCTTAGCAGCACACCATGTGAAGTAAGAATTCCAGACCCTATAATAAATCCGTGCCGAAGACGGTTTGCGGCCTTCAGCATAGTTTGGATTACCGCCTCAGAGAATCCTTTGACCCTCAGTAGTGAAGCTTCAAGAGCCATGCTGTCAAAGCCAGTTTGGCCAGGTCCGGGTAGACACAAGGGCTCTGAATGAGGAGGTCTGGGCCTTGAGGAAGTAGAGGATGCTCTACCAATAGACCCTGCAGGTCTGAGAACCAATGCCATCAGCGCCACGCTGGAGCGACCAGAAGTAGTATTCCTCCTTCTTGCTTGATCTTCTATAGCACCCTGGGCAGGAGTGACACTGACTGGAGGGAACACGTATGGCGGTCGAAAGTTCCATGGAATTGCCAGTGCGTCCATGTATGCTGCTTGAGGATCCCTTGTTCTTGAACCGAAGACCGGAACTTTGTGATTGTGTCGAGACACCATCAGGTCTACATCTGGGAGACCCTACTTGTCCACTAGGAGTTGAAAGACTTCCTGGTGAAGACTCCATTTTCTGTCGTGTACGTCTTGATGACTGAGGAAGTCCGCTTCCCAGTTGAAGACTCCGGGAATGAACACTGCCGATATTGCTGGATATACGAAGGATTTTTGATACTTCCATCATTGCCATGTGACTTCGAGTGCTGCCTTGATGATTTATATATGCCACGGTGGTGGCGTTGTCTGATTGTATTTGAACAGGCCTGTTCTGTATCAGAGGCAGGGCAAGAGTCAAGGCATTGAACACTGCCAGCAATTCCAGAATGTTTATTAGGAGGAGAGATTCCTCCTTGGTCCACCGACCCTGGAAAGAGTGTTGATCCAGCACCGCTCCCCAACCCCGCAGGCTGGCATCCGTAGTCAGTAGGACCCAGTTGGGGATCCAGAAGGGATGGCCCCTTCTCAACTGTCGGTCCGGTAGCCACCAGCTCCATGACAGACGAACCTCCGGAGTCAAGGACGTCATTTGATACCTGATCCGATGAGGCAGGCCGTCCCACTTGGAAAGGATTAACCTCTGCAGAGGGTGGGAATGAAATTGAGCGTACTCTACTATGTCGAAAGCCAGCACCATGAGGCCTAGTACTTGCATCCCCGAGTGTATTGACACCCGTGGGCGAGAAAGGAAGCATCTGATCCTGTCCTGAAGTTTCAGGACTTTCTCTGGAGACAGAAATAGTCTTTGGCTGTGTGTGTGTCCAGGAGTGCCCCCAAGGTGCACCATGCTCCAAGCAGGGACCAGCAAGTGCTTCTTCCAGTTGATGAGCCACCCGTGGGCTTTTAGGAATTGGACCGTCAGATACAGATGATGGAGGAGAACCTCTTGGAAGTTTGCCAGGATCAGCAAGTCATCCAGATACAGCAGGATCCTGATACCCTGATGGCGGAGAAGGGCCGTCATCAGAGCCATGACCTTGGTGAAAATCTGATGGGCCGTGGCCAATCAAAATGGCAGAGCCTTGAATTGATAATGTAGGTTGCCAATAGCAAAACGCAGATATTGCTGATGCGAAATGGCAATAGGTATATGCAGGTAAGCATACTGAATGTTTCCATACGGAATTTGGACACTCTCACAAATTTGTTCAATGATTTGAGATTGAGTATAGGCTGGAAGGACCCATTGGGTTTCGGGACTAGAAACAGAGTTAAATAGTGTCCTCTGCCTTTCTGGGACAGAAGTACCAGTACTACCACTCCTGTGTCTGTCCAGGAGGGATCGTACAACCAGGTGTAGAGCCTGCACTTTCAACGGATCTGAAGGAATAACCGTCGTCTAGAACTGGTGATGGAGACGTCTATTGAAAGAGACTGCATACCCGTGAGAGACTTCTCGCACCCAGGTGTCCGTAGTGGTCTTTAACCAGACCTGGGTGAATTGTAGAAGTCGGCCTCCCACCCTGGGATCCCCCAGGAGGAGGCCTGCCCCGTCATGCAGCAGGCTTGTACTGTTTGGAAGCAGGTTGACGGGCAGCCCAGGATTGTTTAGGTTTGGGCTTAGTGGCTTTGGAAGTACGAGCCTGTCTGGGGTACATCTGACCCTTCGCTTTTCCTGGAGGACGAAAGGGACGAAAAGTGGTACTCTTAGTCTTCGGAGCAGATAGATTAGTACTTGGGAGAAACGCTGTCTTGGCAGACACCTCCAGGGTCTTTTTGGAGTCCAGGTCCACCTTCCAGGACCTCAACCACAGAATACTGTGAGCCAGTATAGACATAGTAGATGCGCTAGCCGCCATAACACCTGCCTCAGAGGATGCCTCCTGAATATAGTGGGAGGCGGTGGTAATATGAGACAGATATTGTCTGGCTGTGTCAGATATATCCTGAGGTAGCTCCTTCTCCAATGCCTGAACCCATGCTTTAATTCCCTTTGCGGCCCAGGAGGCTGCTATAGTGGGTCTATGTACAGCACCGGTAAGGGCATAAATAGACTTCAGGCATCCCTCCACACGCTTATCCATCGGCTCCTTCAGGGAGGTGACAGTGGTGACAGTCAGAGTAGATGACACCACAAGACGGGTGACATGAGAGTCTACCAGTGGTGGATTTTCTCACTTGTTACTCAACTCAGCAGGGATAGGATAATGAGCTAGCATCTTTTTAGACAGGGAGAATTTCTTTCCCGGAGAAGACCAGGATTCCTGACGTATGTCAATTAAATGGTAAGACTACATTAGCAACCTTCCGACGTTTAAACTTATCAGGTTTCTTAGACGCAGTAGTGGGATCTACCTCATCATTAATTTGTAGAATCAGCTTAATAGCCTCCACCAGTTCAGGGACAACAACCTGAGTTGTAGGTTCCTCGTCAGAAGCAACTGATTCAGTGTCTGACAGATCAGTATATTCCCCATCCTCATCAGAAGAATTATCTGAAATGTTAGTGGATTGTGAGGAGGACGCAGCTCGCTTAGATGACCTCTTGACCCCAGCAGGACATGAGGTAGGCTTTTGTACCACCATAGATTGATTTAATTGTTGTATCTGGGTAGACAGAGTGTCTGCCCAGGGTAGATTAACTACAGGGACAATATGTGGTTGCAATGGCACAGGAGGTCCCACAGGGGGCATAAGACATGACACAAGTGTATGCAACATACTGGAGAATGCTTGCCAAGGTGGCTCCTGAGTGACTACGGGAGCTGCGGGCTAACTGGGAGATGTATGGCACCCAGTACACAAACCATCAGTTATAACTTCCCCCTCAGGTAGATGCATGATGCAGAAGTGTCCGTGGATTTCCTGCCCTGCGTGGCAGACATGATAGCACATGTAGCCGCAGAGCTAAGCAGTACAAAATAGCCAGACAAAAACAATACCTGCAAATAACCCCCTAATGTTATATGACACAAATAGAGGATTAAAGCAGTATGATGCGAATGAAATACATAGTAAAACACACTAAATAGTATATGCTGTGTAACACTATATATGAGACCCTGACGCACCTAGCCCCCCAGGATACAGAATACAGTGATAGCAATAGGTGGGATACACTAATGAAATCCACACAGCAGCTACAGGCACACTCAGTCACAGTTACAATGCAGAAATTAATTCAGACAAACATTAAAACTGCACTGGACTAGTAAAATCACACACACGTACTGTATATATATATATATATATATATATATATATATATATGGTACTAGGAGAGAAGAACAAGTGCCTTATGGTGCAGTCATTTCGTTAATAGTGTATAGCTGACACAACAAATGGAAAGATCCGTACCAGATAGCAACTTGTGTCATGGCCTATCAATTCCTTATCCAGTGGCTGTTCTCCACCTATATATCAGGAGACATAGAACATCGCCATATAGTGTAGCATCTTAATGTATCGACTGGGGGTCCCACCCCTATAAATTTCGCGTACCAATCAAATCTTTAACAACACGTGTCAGATAAACCTCTATCCAATCGACCCACACTGGTCCGTATAAAACAATGGCAGACTACCTTGTATTAAAATCAAAAAATAATTTTTAATACATAGAAATAAAACATAAAAAGCTTAACTTAATGATACAGGTAGGTAGGTAGGTAGGTAGGTAGGTTGGTTGTTCAATCAGGTCTCTCAATCTCAACGCGTTTCGCCCTTCAGGCTTCCTCAGGAGAATGTCATGTCAAGTAACATGCACATATTTATAGCTGCTGTCTATCTATTATTGTAATCACTTATCACTTCCGGTTCGCGTCATTTCCGGAACCGGAAGTAGACTCGGCGGACATAAACCTTTTAAAAACACCATTTAGTAATTAAAAACATTGGTGGATCCGTGGGTGGATCAGCTGGGTAACAACCCTTTAATCCTCTCACACAAGCAGTGCTTAAAAGCACCGCATTGTGTGTATTTCGTTTACCGGAAGTGACGTGGACCGTCCCGATCATGGCCACGTCACTCGTCTACCGGAAGTGACGTGGACCGCCCCGATCACGGCCGCGTCACTTCCGCCCGCACTCTGCAGAGCCAGTCATGGTCTGCCCTTACAGGATGTGACACCTCTCCGTTATGTCACTTCCACAGACAAGGTGTTATTATGTACGTTCCCATGGAAACCGGTCTCTATATTCACCGGAAGTAATGCTAACGCCGTCACCCCTGGTAGTACTTTACTTTCGTTTTTAGTAAATATAACAATGCATACACCACAAGACTTAGTATTCAACTCCAAGATCATAAAAATCAAATTCTCATAAACACTGAATCACCAATAAAATCAGAAAAAATACATCCATAAAATACATATAAACTTGAATAAAATGGGGATGTGGGAATAATAAATGAAGTATAAGGCATCATTTAAGGCATAATAAATAAATAAATAAGGCATAATAAATAAATACAAGGCATCCTTTGCAGTTCAGGAATTCTAGGACAAATAAGCAGTAAAATATAAAAAAATATATATAAAAAAACGTACAATATTTATAAACAGAATGGTGATGTGGGTCCCCCCGTAACACCGTCCAATGCAAGGGGAAGGGTGCTCTTGTGTGGAGAGGCCGTATTCGTATATACTGTAAACATCACATCTCTTGTTTTATTTAAATATATATAAAAATATTGGACACCATAAATTAAATATATATAAAAACACAAAAACAAAAACAAACAGAGGCATGTCTTATAATAATAATGGAAAAAATGATCATAAAAACGGTGCAATCTTGTATCCTTCGTTGTGGCCAAATGGATGGAGGGTATTCAAAGTAAAGATCCAGTACATCTCCCACTGAGACAGTTTTTTTAGGAGGTCCCCTCCCCTTGGGCCTTGTTTAACATGTTCAATCGCTCTGTATGTTAAGGTTTCTGTGCTGGAATTATGAACCTCGGCGAAGTGTCTTGAGAGGGGCTGGCTTTCTATCTTGTTTTTAATATTCTGGACATGTTCCTGGATCCATAGTTTCAAGGTTGTTTTCGTCTTGCCCACATATTTAAGTTGACAACCACATTCGATCACATAAATTACTGACGTAGTATTACAGTTTATAAAATCCTTCATCTTGAATTCCTTTGTCCGGTCATTGTTAAAGAAAGACTTTCTATTGGGATGAACAAATTTACATATATTACAATGTCCACATTTATACATTCCTTTGCACTTCTGTAGATTTTGGAAGGTATTCTTCGTATTCCTAATCATGCTGGGTGCCAAAATTTCTTTGAGGTTTTGTGATTTCCTAAAAATAATTTCCGGACAACCTGGGAGGATTTCCTTCAGAACCGGATCCATTTTCAGGATGTGCCAGTGTTCAGAGAATGACTTCTTATTTTTTGATTCCTTACAGCTATATTTCGTCATAAATGGTGCAACACCATGCTTCCTTGTCTCTTTCTTTTTCGGTTGGAGGAGGCTAGCTCGGTCCAATTTCTCACCCCGGTCACTGCATCCTTGATGATTCTTTCAGGGTAGCCCCTTTCTCTAAACCTCTCTGCAAATATTAGATTGTTCTGTAAAAGTCTCCGGGGCACTGCAATTCCTTTTTATTCTTTACATTTGAGAATAAGGGATATTGTTTTTCCATCTCAGAGTATGGCCTCTTCCATAATGTAGGTAGCTGTTAGTATCTACCATCTTCAGGAAATTTCTTGTAATAATTTCTTCTCCATCACTACTGAGTATTAAGTCCAGAAACTCAACTTGGTCCTTGCTTACAGTGCTAGTGAATTTCAAATTAAAATCATTGATGCTGATGAATTCCATAAACTGGTTAAAACTCTTCTCATCTCCATCCCAGATCAAGATAATTTCATCAATATACCGCCTATAAAAACAGATATTCTGTTTAAAACCAAGGTTGTTATAGATAAAATCATGTTCCCACATCCCCATTAAGATGTTTGCATAACTGGGCGCAAAAACTGTGCCCATAGCAGTTCCACGAGTTTGCAAGTAAAACGTATCCAAAAATTTAAAATGGTTGTGGGTTAAAATGAATTCAATAAGAGTACATAAAAATTCACAGTGATCACTAGTGATATTTGGATCAGACTCTAATTTTTCCTGGCATGCTTTTAACCCCTTCTCATGTGTAATGCTTGTGTACAATGATTGTACATCAATGGTAGTCCACAGATAAGTCTCTTATCATTTAAAATGCTGTAAAAGATTTAAAACACTGGTTGAATCTTTCAAAAAGGAGGAAAGACTCTGTACATATAGTTTAAGGAAGACATCGACATATTCAGAGAGATGTGCCGTCAACGAGTCAATACCCGCTATAATGGGTCTCCCTGGTGGGGAGTCCAATTTCTTATGTATTTTAGGGAGATGGTACATAATCAGAATGATAGGGCTACTGTTCATAAGGTACTGATACTCATCCTTGGTGATTATATTTTTGTATAATCCTGCGACCAATATCACCCGAAGTTCTTCAATATATTCATCTGTGGGATCCTTAGGTTGCTTCATGTATGATTCTTCATCACTTAGTAGTCTTTCAGCCTCTTTCACATAGTCCTCTTTATTTTGTATGATGAGTCCTTCGCCTTTATCCGCTGACCTCAGGATAATGTTCTCGTTGTCCCGTAGTTCCTTCAATGCTTGTTTTTCAGAGTTACTGAGATTATATTTCTTTATCTGAGTTCCGTTATCATCAACCAAGTCTTTCTTCACAAGGTTATAAAAGATATTAATGTGGGAACCCTTTGATTCCAACGGATAGAACTTACATGGCGGTCTTAAACCTGATTTGGATGCATTAAAATTTGTTAAAATGGCCGTTCCCTTTCTTGCAAAATGACGTTTCAGAGTTAGATTTCGAATGTATTTATTTTATGGATGTATTTTTATTTTATTTTATTGGTGATTCAGTGTTTATGAGAATTTGATTTTTATGATCTTGGAGCTGAATACTAAGTCTTGTGGTGTATGCACTGTTATATTTACTAAAAACGAAAGTAAAGTACTACCCAGGGTGACAGCGTTAGCATTACTTCTGGTGAATATAGAGACCGGTTTCCATGGGAACGTACATAATAACACCTTGTCTGTGGAAGTGACATAACGGAGAGGTGTCACATCCTGTAAGGGCAGACCATGACTGGCTCTGCAGAGTGCGGGCGGAATTGACGCGGCCGTGATCGGGGCAGTCCACGTCACTTCCGGTATACGAGTGACGCGGCCGTGATTGGGACGGTCCGCGTCACTTCCGGTAAACGAAATACACACAATACGGTGCTTTTAAGCACTGCTTGTGTGAGAGGATTAAAGGGTTGTTACCCAGCTGATCCACCCACGGATCCACCAATGTTTTTAATTACTAAATGGTGTTTTTAAAAGGTTTATGTCCGCCGAGTCTACTTCCGGTTCCGGAAATGATGCGAACCGGAAGTGATTACAATAATAGATAGACAGCAGCTATAAATATGTGCATATTACTTGACATGACATTCTCCTGAGGAAGCCTGAAGGGCGAAACGCGTTGAGATTGAGAGACCTGATTGAACAACCAACCTACCTACCTACCTACCTGTATCATTAAGCTAAGCTTTTTATGTTTTATTTCTATGTATTAAAAATTATTTTTAGATTTTAATACAAGGTAGTCTGCCATTGTTTTATATGGTCATATAATTCAAAAGAAAGAGGAAAATGTCCAGAATGTGGTGCACAAGAAATTACATAATAACTAAAATATAACCTTTATTAATATTCCAAGTTTAAAAATATACGTAAAAAGCGAAAAATTGATTTAAAAGGAGTATAGAAGTGTCACAAAAGAATGAAAAATGTGTGTTAAAAAATGCTATATGTGAAAAGACTCCATGAGCTATTTTTTCTAGAAATTCAGAAAATAGAAGGAGAGCAAATAATCTGTGCCCAGTATGTTAATATATCGTGATGTAATATCCAGTCTTGGGTACAGTCTGGTCTCCAAAAGGTATATATCAATCACTTTTAAGTCTGTGGGACCTTATGGGTTCATTTCTCATATGGTTTTATACCTTAAATATGCCCTAATGGGTAGAACTCCCAATGTCCTCAAAAAGTGTCATGCACCTGGAGCTGTAAACATCACAGTTGGACTAGTTGGCTGAACATATCAATTTTATGTGTTAAATACATTGATAGGTGCTAGTGCCCACTCCCAAGCTTGTTGTACTGATTATAGATTAATCCACCTATAGGATAGGGCTCCAGAAATCCCTCCTATCATGTACGTGGTTATATAAATAGAAAATTCTCCCAATCACAGGAGTATTATATCTATCCTTAAACCACTGAGATGGAGAATAGTGGGTAGCTCCCTAATCTCAGGTTAAACTAATACACTGAGGGAGAGAAGTGTTGGGATGTAATAACTGTATATATGCTCCTTATAGATGAAATTTCCTTATTTCAAAGGAGTATGTTATGCAAACTCCCTTATCTTGATATAGAATTTAAGAATTCCTGAGATATAGCATATATAATTTCACTGTTTCCATATTCAGAGTGTTAAGGATTCTGGGAAATGCATATATAATTCTTACAGTATGCCTTCAACACTATCTATTTCTACCACTGAGGGGCAGCCATGCACCAAAAATATCTAAACTGTGAGTCTAGGTGCAATTACACGTGATTGATATTTACAGTGTTATGACATGATTGAGACAAAAGTTAAGGTAAAGCTGGAGTACATTGTTTTCACATATGCTACAACAACCTAACGCGGCGTTTCGCTATTTAGCTTCGTCTGACGAAGCTAAATAGCGAAACGCCGCGTTAGGTTGTTGTAGCATATGTGAAAACAATGTACTCCAGCTTTACCTTAACTTTTGTCTCAATCATGTCATAACACTGTAAATATCAATCACGTGTAATTGCACCTAGACTCACAGTTTAGATATTTTTGGTGCATGGCTGCCCCTCAGTGGTAGAAATAGATAGTGTTGAAGGCATACTGTAAGAATTATATATGCATTTCCCAGAATCCTTAACACTCTGAATATGGAAACAGTGAAATTATATATGCTATATCTCAGGAATTCTTAAATTCTATATCAAGATAAGGGAGTTTGCATAACATACTCCTTTGAAATAAGGAAATTTAATCTATAAGGAGCATATATACAGTTATTACATCCCAACACTTCTCTCCCTCAGTGTATTAGTTTAACCTGAGATTTGGGAGCTACCCACTATTCTCCATCTCAGTGGTTTAAGGATAGATATAATACTCCTGTGATTGGGAGAATTTTCTATTTATATAACCACGTACATGATAGGAGGGATTTCTGGAGCCCTATCCTATAGGTGGATTAATCTATAATCAGTACAACAAGCTTGGGAGTGGGCACTAGCACCTATCAATGTATTTAACACATAAAATTGATATGTTCAGCCAACTAGTCCAACTGTGATGTTTACAGCTCCAGGTGCATGACACTTTTTGAGGACATTGGGAGTTCTACCCATTAGGGCATATTTAAGGTATAAAACCATATGAGAAATGAACCCATAAGGTCCCACAGACTTAAAAGTGATTGATATATACCTTTTGGAGACCAGACTGTACCCAAGACTGGATATTACATCACGATATATTAACATACTGGGCACAGATTATTTGCTCTCCTTCTATTTTCTGAATTTCTAGAAAAAATAGCTCATGGAGTCTTTTCACATATAGCATTTTTTAACACACATTTTTCATTCTTTTGTGACACTTCTATACTCCTTTTAAATCAATTTTTCGCTTTTTACGTATATTTTTAAACTTGGAATATTAATAAAGGTTATATTTTAGTTATTATGTAATTTCTTGTGCACCACATTCTGGACATTTTCCTCTTTCTTTTGAATTATATGACTACAGTCTCTGTGTCCGTGGTAGCACCCCCCATTTTTTGTGATAATCTTAGAGTGAAATTAAAATCAATATTTTTCTGGGGGTTTTTGTGCTTAAACAATACGTATCTGTACTTTAGCCTGTGCGCCCTTACCTCTAGCTAATTGTTTTATATGGACCAGTGTGGGTCGATTGGATAGAGTTTTATCTGACACGTGTTGTTAAAGATTTGATTTGGTATGCATGATTTATAGGGGTGGGACACCCAGTCGATACATTAAGATGCTACACTATTTGGTGATGTTCTATGTCTCCTGATATATAGGTGGAGAACAGCCACTGGATAAGGAATTGATAGGCCCTGACACAAGTTGCTATCTGGTACGGACCTTTCCATTTGTTGTGTCTGCAATACACTATTAACGAAATTACTGCACCATAAGGCGCTTGTTCTTCTCTCCTAGTACCATAGAATTTCCATGACTGAGTATACCCGGGTCATTTACTGAAGAACTGAGCTGCCGCCAGGAAGTCTGGAGTGTGCCCATAGGATTTAGATGATCCTGCCAATTCACTGAGAACAGTGACGGTTTTGAGACTTTATAAACTGCTAGTGACTGACCCTTAGAGGGGATTCCCGATTGTTGGATAAGCGCACTGATCTATAAAAACATTTGTCTATTTCCTTTTGTGGTAAAATTAGACTAGAGCTGCTGTCCTTATTCGGTACAAAGTAAGTTTTATTGTTGAATTAAATATGTTACGTTTGTGTGGCCTAAACAAAAAAAGAACTGATCTATGCCAAAAAGTGTTTAATGAAGAAAGACCCCTAACCAATGTGGTAATCAATGAGAATATTGATTCTTTATTTTGGGATATTGAGAAAACCCTGACAAAAGAGATAAGGGTTTGGTGGGACATTAGAGGTATGGAACACTACCTAAAGGTAGAGTACCAAGAGGACTGAGACTGAATAAAAATCCTACATTCGGCACAGATAGGGTGGAATTTATGAATGAGTGGGATAAAATCCTCAATGACTGCTCTCTAAGTTTAATGAAACTGATTGTAAAAGAAAAGAGAGCAGAACTCACATCTATTGAAGAGAGTTTGAAGAATAAGGATTTGGTCCTAAGCAAACACAGAGACAGTGAGGAGTACAAAATTAATGAGAAAGCACTGAATAAAAAACTGGAGAAAATAGAAGAAGTCACAAAGAATAAAGAACACAAGTTCCTAAGAGACAAAAGGAATTATGAAAATAATAAAGTAAAAAACTGGTCTAGGAATCCACCACCAAGTAGAGGAAGAACAACCTACCGACCAAGGGACTTATCCTGGAACTCCAGTAAACAAAGAAAAAGATCTGTATCCTACTCTAAACCTAGATTCTCCACAAGACTAGAGACACAAAACAGATAATAGATTTACACCGCTGGAACAACCTACAACAAGCACAAATCATAATGAAGAATCTCATTTTTTAGATCAGAGACCCCAGAGACCCTACAGAGACAGAGACCTACATGGAAGAATAAAGGAAAATATTCATACAGCATCTCCATTATACAGCATCTCCATTAAAACGAAGATTTCAAGAAGGGGGAAACGTGGAGGGAGAAGAAGAAGAAAACCCAAGAAATAAATACAACAGATAATGGACCCCAAAGAGAAAGTAATATTTAATTTGTCTTCCCACTCCCTGACGCAACCCCAGATCTCCATATTGAGTAAGGGCATAACCTTCGCACCAACTCAAAAACCAGACAAGTTTAAAACATTCATAGATCTAAATAAATACATTCAAAATCTAACACTGAAACGTCATTTTGCAAGAAAGGAAACAGCCATTTTAACGAATTTTAATGCATCCAAATCAGGTTTAAGACCGCCAACTAAGTTCTATCCGTTGGAATCGAAGGGTTGCCACATTAATATCTTTTATGACCTTGTGAAGAAAGACTTGGTTGATGATAACGGAACTCAGATAAAGAAATATAATCTCAGTAACTCTGAAAAACAAGCATTGAAGGAACTACGGGACAACGAGAACATTATCCTGAGATCAGCGGATAAAGGCGGACGACTCGTCATACAAAATAAAGAGGACTATGTGAAAGAGGCTGAAAGACTACTAAGTGATGAAGAATCATACATGAAGCAACCTAAGGATCCCACAGATGAATATATTGAAGAACTGCGGGTGATATTGGTCGCGGGATTATACAAAAATATAATCACCAAGGATGAGTATCAGTACCTTATGAACAGTACCCCTATCATTCTGATTATGTACCATCTCCCTAAAATACATAAGAGATTTGACTCCCCACCAGGGAGACCCATTATAGCGGGTATTGACTCGTTGAAGGCACATCTCTCTGAATATGTCGATGTCTTCCTTAAACCATATGTACAGAGTCTTCCCTCCTTTTTGAAAGATACAACCAGTGTTTTAAATCTTTTACAGCATTTTAAATGGCAAGAGACTTATCTGTGGACTACCATTGATGTACAATCTTTGTACACAAGCATTACACATGAGAAGGGGTTAAAAGCATGCCGGGAAAAATTAGAGTCTGATCCAAATATCACTAGTGATCACTGTGAATTTTTATGTACTCTTATTGAATTCATTTTAACCCACAACCATTTTAAATTTTTGGATACGTTTTACTTGCAAACTCGTGGAACTGCTATGGGCACAGTTTTTGCGCCCAGTTATGCAAACATCTTAATGGGGATGTGGGAACATGATTTTATCTATAACAACCTTGGTTTTAAACAGAATATCTGTTTTTCTAGGCGGTATATTGATGATATTATCTTGATCTGGGATGGAGATGAGAAGAGTTTTAACCGGTTTATGGAATTCATCAGCATCAATGATTTTAATTTGAAATTCACTAGCACTGTAAGCAAGGACCAAGTTGAGTTTCTGGACTTAATACTCAGTAGTGATGGAGAAGAAATTATTACAAGAAATTTCCTGAAAACGGTAGATACTAAAAGCTACCTACATTATGGAAGCAGCCATACTCTGAGATGGAAAAACAATATCCCTTATTCTCAAATATATAGAATAAAAAGGAATTGCAGTGCCCCGGAGACTTTTACAGAATAATCTAATGTATTTGCGGAGAGGTTTAGAGAAAGGGGCTACCCTGAAAGAATCATCAAGGATGCAGTCGACCGGGGTGAGAAATTGGACTGAGCTAGCCTCCTCCAACCGAAAAAGAAAGAGACATAAACTCTACAAACAAGAATCAGTGAAAATAAATACATACATAAAATTTTATGTGTGTATTTATTTTCACTGATTCTTGTTTGTAGAGTTTATGTGGTTGCCTCGGCAACCACCCTGCAAAGCGCTGCCAGATGACGTCACGGGCCGGCAGCGTGGGATCGATGAGTATCCCCTAGCGTCCAGCGCGAGCAGCATCATGTTACCTAGGTGACAGACTAGCGGCGCGGCTGGATGACGTCAGGGGTGAGCGACTGAGAGCGCTGTACGGCGTCCGGATGATCAGGATGGCTCCGTGGAGCAGGTGAGTGTTATTTCATCATGATTGTGTGTACTGGGTTTGGTATATATGTTGGTCTATTGTTCAGTGTGGGTTGTTAAGGCCCTGAGGACGGGGTGAGTCCCCGAAACATGTCGGATTATTAAACTGACTTATTCTACATCAGCAAAAGTCTGCGTGAGTGCCGCCCTCATTCTTCATTCTATACATTGAGGAGCAATACCTCTGGGAGGGCACCGCAGCACCTAATTCTGCAAAGAGGAGTGCCGGGACTTTCTGTACTTATATATATATATATACATACACACACACACACACACACACACACACAGGGCCGTTATAAGGTTTCTCTGCACCCTAGGCAAAACTACTGCCTACTGCCTCTTCCCTCTACCCGACCTTCAGGTGAAAGGCATGCTGCTGTTCTCCCCCACCCCGAGTCTGTTGCATGGCTGCTCTCTTCTCCCCATCTACCCAGTCTCTGTGTGTGCCTGCTGCTCTCACCAACTCCCCCTCTCTTTTAAATGTCTGCTGTTCTATGCCCCCCACAATCTGTGTGCATGCTGCCGCTCATCCCCCCCAGAATGCGTGGATACCTGCTGCTCATCTCCGACCCCAATCCCCACCCCCCATCCCCAGACTGCTGTTTTTCCTCTCTTTCCTTATCAAATGCAGAGAGTGCACTGTGCAGCTACCTTACCTGCAGGCTGTAATGCAGAGTTGGGACTGAGTATTCTGTGAAAGAGCCTGGAATAAAGAGCAGCGCCACATGTCACCCCCAGCCAGGACTCCAGGAGTTGTCAAAGTTACTGCCTATGCTGGAATACGGGAGCTGGCAGTCATGGCTACTGTAAGATATGAGTGCTGGGAGGATTGCGGCAGCTGTGAGAGGTTGGACCATGCTACCTTTTTCAGGTTCCAGCACCCCTAGGCAGCTGCCTAGTGGAAGCTCCGGATATATATATATATATATATATATATATATATATATATATATAAAAACAGATATAACAATGCACAGTAGATACTGGATGTATATCTCAGAACATTTGTACTAAATGTTTAGGCAGAAGCACACTTTTTCTTAACTACAGTAACACTGTCTAAAATGACATGTAGAATACTTAAGTGACTGTAAAATCATAGCACTGATGAGGCAGGCGGATTTACAGAGTAGATTTAGCCCAGCAGTCCCAGAGGCCAGACGCAGCAATGTGAAAAAATGGTGCCGAAATCTTAGTCAGGGAGTGAGGAAGAGTGATAAGCAGCTTCAGGGCGGGAACACCAGCAGTAGATGGCGCATGGAGCTGGGGGAGGGGCTACAAGTCAACGCCTTATCTCTTCTGCTGGTCCTCAATACCGGGTACTGTGGAGCCTATGTAACATGGATTTCTTAAAATCTGACCTGTTTTCCCTGCCCTGGTGGATATAGTGGGGTCCCTGTGCAGTACAGTGTCCACACCAGCGTCACGGTCTTATCTCCTGGGACCGTGACTGGAACGCGATTTAACGGCGGGTCCCACCTGGGGGACACTCTTACCACCTCCCTGATGTGCAGCCATGCGATCCTGGAGAGCGTCAGCGGCTGTTTGCCTATGAACTGGTGCGCCTTCACTGGAAGTACTCGTGAACCGGCCGCGGGATTATGCAGCGCTGCAGGGGAGGTGATGGAGCCGCTGCATGTCAGAATGACATAGAAAGTGCTGCGGCCCTTGAAGCTCTTTTAAGGGCTGCCTAGCGCAGTCCCCCTTTTAAGTGACCTGCTCTGCAGGCACCATCTTACAAACTGAGCTCCAGTGCGGGGTTATAGAGGAGGTGGTGCAAATGCAATGCATCCTGGGAATAGTCAAAGCTTTAGCCTGTTGGTGCTTCGGATCAAGATCCAACTCTACACCCCGATGTATTCCCTGTGGAACACAATGTACCCCGCTGCAGAAACAGATCTAAATTTGGGTTCTGTAAATTGCATGTGAATCATGATGAAAAGTATCCAGCTGTCTGCAGAAACCTGTGTATTCAACTACCTCTATCATTTTTACAGTTTACATTCATGGCATAACATTGTCTTGATGCCCTATGTTTCTGAATAGTTTTAGTTTCATAACAAGTAGAACTTAATTACAAAAGTGAAAAATTTAAAAATAAATCAATAGTATTGCATAAGAAAATAAAACTAAACATTGTAAAATAAAATATAACTAATGAAAGGACATTCACTTACCTTTTTTAGTTTGTATTTTCCCTTGTATTTTATCAACAAAAGTCAATGTTGAACATGCCCTAATGAAATGTTGAAAAATATAAAACAAAAACAGGAATTTAAAAGAAAAAATCCCAAACAAAGCAAAAACAAATCTGTATTGCACAGCATTTGCTTTAGTATATGTAAATAAAAATATATATCTGCTGTGCAACTCTAATTATAAGTTTTAGGGGGTCATTTCGAGTTGATCGCTCGCTGCCGATGTTCGCAGTGCAGCGATCAGGTGAATAAACGGCATTTATGCGCATGCGTATGCCCCGCAATGCGCACGCGCGACTTACGGGTACAAAGCCCTTTGTGGTTGTGCTCAGGTTCTTGCAAAGTTTTTCTTCGCACTGATGGCCGCAAGAAGATTGACAGGAAGGGGGCGTTTCTGGGTGTCAACTGACCGTTTTCAGGGAGTGTTTGCAAAAACGCAGGCGTGTCTGAAAAAATGCAGGCGTGGCTGGGCGTTCGCTGGGTGGGTGTATGACGTCAAATCTGGACACGAATAGGCTGAAGTGATCGCAATCGCTGAGTAGGTTTAGAGCTACTCTGAAACTGCACAAACTATTTTTGCAGAGCTCGGCGTTCGCACTTCTGCTAAGCTAAAATACACTCCCCAGTGTGTGGTGGCTGCTAAAACTAGCTAGCGAGCGATCAACTCGGAATGACCACCTTAGTTGTGATTACCTCAGATTTAATGTCTTATCCCTGCTATATAATTACTAATTATCTGAAACTGTTTCTACAGCTCAAACTGAAAACAACAAAAGGGGTTAGATAGAGTTTTAAGGCAGTTCTTAAGCATGTGCAGTACATAAGCCACTAATTAACTAGACATCTAGGAAATATAATTTACATAGAAGCATTTAGGTATTTAGGTAGTACGTTTTCAGGATCCCTGCTGTCCAGATCCTGGCAGCTGTAATACCGACACCGGAATCCCACCAGCCACCAGAATACCGACGCCGGAATCCCGAAGACATCAGGATCCCGACGCCGATATCCCGACAGTCAGGATCCCGAAGGTAAGTATTAACTACCGAGTTAGGTTTAGCGTGCAGGAAGGGGGTTAGGTTTAGGCACACCCCAGGCGGGGTGTTAGGGTTCGGCTGCAGGGTGGGACAGGTTAGGGTTAGGCTACAAAGAGGGAGGGTTAGGGTTAGGCACCACCGGGGGAGTGTTATGGTTAGGCACTAAGGGGGAGGGGTTAGGTTTAGGCTGCAGGAAAGGGGATGGGGGTTAGGTTTAGGCACCAACAGGGGGATGTTAGGGTAAGGCACATGTAGGGGAGGTTAGGGTTGGGGTTAAGGAGTAGGGGAGAGTGGTTAGGGTATCCTGTGCACCCTTGTTGGCATTGCCGCGTTCGGGATGCCGGCGTTGGTATACTGACTGCCGGCATCCCGACTGCCAGCTTTTCATACTGAACCCATTTAGGTATATAATTTTGCATAAGCATTTAATGTTTTATATACTGCTTCTCTCTTATTTCTAAGTTACTATGTTCAATTAGATGGCAGCACCCCATGTCACATTATAAAAACAATATATATATATATTATTATTATTACTACCAGTTATTTGTATAGCGCACACATATTCCTCAGCACTTTACAGAGAGAATATTTGGCCATTCACATCTAACCCTGCCCCAGGGGATATTACAATGATCACATGTACACACTGACACATTCACGCAAGGGTTAATTTTTATTTTTTTTGTTTTGGAGCCAATTAACCTACCACTATATTTTTGGATTGTAGGAGGAAACCCACGCAAGTATGGGGAGAATATACAAACTCCACACAGTTAGGACCATGGTGGGAATCAAACCCATGACCTCAGTGCTGTGAGGCGGTAATGCTAACCACCACACTATCTATCTATCTATCTATCTATCTATCTATCTATCTATCTATCTATCTATCTATCTATCTATCTATCTCAACAGCAATGGATGAGGGTAGCACTCCAAGGCTTAATATAGAGGCATTAGCTGCTTTATTGTGGGGTCACGGGCCCCGAAACATTGACCACATTAAAGCAGTTAATGCTTCTACAGTATATTAAGCCTTGGAGTGACACCCTCATCCATTGCTGTTGTTATAATTGGGGTGTTCACCACAGGAGGGCACGCAAGCAAGCAATTTAGTTGTGTATTTCTGTATTTTTTAGCATTCATGGATTAATGTTGGTACTGTTAATCAGATATATCCTGGAGACTCTTTTTTATTTATTTATTTTATTTATTATCTATTTTACTCTACAGTTATTTATATAGCACACACATATTCCACCGTGTTTACAGAGAATAATTGCCCATTCATAACAGTCCCTGCCCAAATGGAGCTTACAATCTATATTCCCTACCACATGGACACACACATATACAGTGAGTGTGAAGGGGCAGACTAGGCTTCCCCAGTCCCTCCAGGACTCCGGTACCACCGAAAGCCATCACTGCTCTCCAAGTCGCCAGGCCCGCCCAAGTGGTGTAGCGCATCCTCATGGGGCAACGTGGCCGAAGAATCAGGGGCCGCCACGTCACAGGTCCCAGGTGGCCGCGTGGCAGGCTATTTAAACCACTGCGGCCAGGTCACTGGCCTGTTTGAGCGTGGAGCCATCAGAGGAGGAGTGTGTTCCGGAGCAAGGAGATTCCCTGCCTGAGCGGAGATCGGGCCTTGCTGCAGATGGACCACGAGGGTCAACAGGACAGGTAAGCCCTCATTGAGGCCTTCCAACCCCCCCCGTAGGTCCCACTCTGGGAGAGCTTCCTCATGCCCCCACTATACCACCACCGTGTGGCGCTGGGCCAGGCCCCCCTTTTGTCCACACTGTTTAGGCAGGCTCCCGGCCTAGGCTGCATTGGGCAATAAGCCCCCTTTTGTCCACACTGTTTAGGCAGACCTCTGGTCTAAGCTGCATCGGGCACTAGGAACCATTATCCACAGTGTTTAGGCAGGCCTCCGGCCTCGGCTGCATCGGGCAAAAGGCTCCCTTTTTGTTCAAACTATTTAGGCAGGCCTCCAGTCTGAGCTGCATCAGGCACTGGGCCCCCATTGTCCACACTGTTTAGACAGGCCTCAGCTGCATTGGACACTAGGCCCCCCTGGTCCACACTGTTTAGGCAGGCCTCAGGCATAAGCTGCATTGGGCACTAGGCCCTACATGGTTCCGTATTATCCTGTATGGCCATATACATTGCTCTGCATGATTCTGTATTGTTGCATATTGTTCAGCAATATTCTGTACTGTCCTACATTGTCCTGCATTATCCTGTATTGTGCCATTTTGTTACTTAGTGTTGTTCTCATAGGGTTGTGCGGGTATTGTATAGCCGGAGCGTGTATTGCACCACACCCAGTGTTACTGTGTTCACCGGGTAGGGGAGTGATAGGGCCCTTGGTAACCGTAGTAAGATCCAGGTAATGCAGGTGGCATACGTAAGGGACTAGTGAATCGGCAGGTAGCCACTGTGAGGGAGGGCTGTTGTCTGTGTTTACACCACAGATGCAGAGAGCAGGACCATCCGCCCAGCAAGGAGACAAGATTACTCCTGGTCAGCTATGCACTAGGATGGGAAACCAGTCTGAGGCCAAAAGTGCCAATGATGACCCTACACTGACGCCCATGGAGGTCATCCGACACCCAGCGGTAAAGGTTCCCATCCCCCGGCAGAGGTCCAGCATGTCCACTTCTTTTGCAGGGTTTTCCCTCCACTGGGTGCATCCGTCTCATGTCCCAGAACTGACTGAAGAAAGGGGTGCCGGTGTCCTGAAGGTGGGAGTACGTGGTGAGCGAGGTAGGTACCCGACACACCTGTACAGCAGCAGGAACACCCACTACTAGCCTCTTACATTAGAGTGAATTGTTTGTCAGGGTTTAGTTAATCTACGAGTATTTATTTTGGATCATTGTCAGAGTGGGGCATGAAGGGCCTACCAGGGGAATGCACTGGTAGGGGCCAATGCGTAGAGTCTTGGCTAATCAATATCGAGTGCATGCTCTGGACTTCTTGATAAGTATATAGAGTAAATACTGCTAGTGTATACATGATAACGTACCAGATTAATAGCATCAATGCATTGTAGAAAATGCACCATAGTCCTGTGTAGTATGATGTGACATATGTATAATGTATAATTCAAATGCATGGTCTGGAACCTGTAGGCAGTGGGGCCCACTAGGGGTTTCCCCTGAACCCCTGTGGGGCAGTCCATACTTGTTTTAGATTTTGGGAGGAAACTGGAATACCCAAAAGAAAGATACACAAACATGGGTAGAACTTACAAACTCTATGCAAAGTAAAATAGGTGGTAATTTGCCTATGTGTATTTCAAGCCCAAGAAGATTAAAATTAAATCCAGATTTAGATGTTCCAAACAATGGTTTTAGGCTCATATATTGTGCGATTTCAGTTAAATTAAAATCACAAACTGTGCAGACGGATTTGTCCAGATTTGGATAGTTGAAAAAATTAGGGATTTTATCTCTTTGAAAAGATTGCAGTCCAATGAGAGACAATACTGCTCTGTTTATAAAGACTATGTTATTACAAATTCTCTTCTATTGCAGAAGTGATTCTCTGTTTTCCTTGAAAATCCCCCTTAGGATCCTGGGGCTACTTAGAACTGTTAAACATGTTCATTATATTTTACAATTTCTTGTTTTAATAATACTAACATTTGTAATGTTTTATAAAGTGGAAGAAGCCGGTTACCAGAATGCCTGTTATATAAATAGCAGACAGATATATACTGTATATTTATGTAATTACTATTTTATTATTTTTACTTACTTTCTAATTGTCCATTTGGATGTACTTCTTTCCAAAAACAATAAGATATTTGTCTGGTTCTGATATCATTCAAGTCAATAAAGCTGTAATCCAAGGAAGGGATCAACAAGCTGGAAGAACCATTATACACATAAACATTTTATTCATGTCATTTCTTATCATTAATTTTTTTAAGATCATGTTCTGAATCCCAACTGAAGTAAACGTTTGCAAATCAATACATTGTTCAATGGGGGTAATTCAGATCTGATCGCAGCAGCACATTATCAGTTGGGCAAAACCATGGGCCTAATTCAGACCTGATCGTAGATGTGCTAAATTTAGCACATCTACAATCAGTCACACAGACATGCAGGGGGACGCTCAGCACAGGGCTAGTCCACCCCGCATGTCAGGCCCGACCGCCCCGCACAAATACAAAGGCATCGCACAGCTTTTGTACTTTAGGAGTAGCTCCCTACCAGCGAAGCTCCTGTGCGCTGGCAGGGAGTTACTCATTGCTGTGAGCAGAGGTGTAACTCTGGGAGACAATGGAGTCATCTGCCGCCGGGCTCCTGCTCTGTAGGGGGCACCTCTCCTCCCATTCTGTGACACCATTCGCTTAAGTTAATTGATAGCCTCCGCTATCTCTTCAGTGGCTGACTTCCTCACTGCTCCCTGCACTTAACAAGTCACACATTTTACAAATGTCATACCCAGAATTAGAAATCACGACCTATTACACTTGAGGCAGACACCTTACTGATGGAGCTATTTGCTCCTGTATAGGAAGCATGAGAATTCTAACTATATGAAGTTCTTCTCTGACAACTGTACGTAACTTCATATAGTTAGAATTCTCAGGCTTCCTATACAGGAGAAAATATCTCTATCAGTAAGGTGTCTGCCGTCAGTGTAACTGGTCATGGGTTCTAATCTCGGGTATGACTGCTAAGAAATGTGTGATTTCAAATAAAAGACATTGAAATGTATATATACAGTATATAATTTTTTCCCAGAACTTATATATATATATATATATATATATATATATATAAATTTATTCAGACATCAGCATCAGCAGATATATGTCGACGTTTCGACCCTCTAGGGTCATTTTCAAGACAGCCACATGAGATGACCTCACAGCATGCAGGTTGTAAGCTCATGCTCATGCATGTTTATGCACCCGAAAACTGTCCTCTCACATAAAGGGGTGGAGCCTAAAGCAGTGAGTCACCACGGTTATTGTTACAACGAACCCCAGTTCAACGCTGGACATAAGGATCCTACAACTACCTTCAGAGACCCCCATTCTCTCCCTGCACAATTGGTATTACATCTTGGGTAGGAGCCTATAAGATGAGGGGGTGGAGATATTCAAAAGCACGAAACAGGCATACCTGTCTTACTGTAATTAGTAGAAATTTGAATAGCTGGCTCTTCTGGATGCTGCTAACTGCCAGCCCTGCAGTAATCACAACAATGCTATCTGGGCCCTCTCTCTGTCTGGGAACATCATTGAGTGTTTTTGAGGAATGGATGAAGAGACAGATGATTGGAGCTAGAGTACACCCTGTGATGTTAGTGTATTAGAATGCTTAATATTTGTAGACACTCCCTTACTAACATGTGTAAGCCTGAATCTTCAGTGATGGTCCCTAGGACCAGGGGGATGCTGGGAAGTGGGTGGTCCAGTGTGCAGTGTGCCTGTAGTAGGTGATGGAATAAAGCAGCACAGCAGTGAACTCACATGTGTCTGTGTCCTGATGACTGGATTTACAAACATATGAACAAAACATGGTGTCAGAAGAAGTTTAACTTGGACTGCTAGTGCTCTCAGAGTGTGACAGAATTCTGCAGCAGTATGTAATGCTGTGATACTCAGTGTCTTCAAAACCTGCCGTGTGCTCCTCTCTTCAAACAGTGAGTAACCATGGATGAACTAGCTCCTCCAACCGGCATGCTGATGTCTGGTAACTTGCTTGAAAACTGGAAAAGATTTAAGCAAAGGTTTAATATATATCTTGCTGCATGTGGAGCTGATACAGAGGCTGACAAAACGAAGGCATCAATTTTCCTCCATGTGATAGGAGAGGATGTGCTGGACATTTATAATAGTTTTCAGTTTGCTGAGGGGCAGAATATGGTGCTATCTTCTATAATGCAAAAGTTTGAAGATTACTTTGTGCCAAGGAAAAATGTGACATATGAAAGAAATAAGTTTTTCACATGTGATCAGAAGTCTGTAGATGGATTTGATCAGTATGTTACAGAGCTGCAATCACTCAGTAAAACCTGTGAGTTTGGTGATTTAAATGATTCACCGATTAGAGATAGTATTGTCTGTGGAATACCTGATAATGGACTCAGAAAAAGAGACTGCTGAGAGAGCAAGACCTAACAATAGACAAGGCAGTGACTATGTGTAAATCTGCAGAAATAACTAGATTTCAAGCCAAAAAGTTACACAAGGAAGTTGATGCTGCTGTCCATCTAGTGCAGAACACAGAGCTAAGCAAACCTCCATTCTCAAGAATTAAGCAGTCTAAGCAACAGTCTAATAAGGAAATGTGTAGTAGATGTGGAAATGCTCACAATCCTAAAATGTGCCCGGCTTATGGTAAAACCTGCATGAAATGTGGTAGACTTAATCACTTTGCCAAATGCTGTAAAATTAAAAGTGAAACAACCAATGTGCATGCTGTTAAACAAACAGAGGAATTCTTTGTGGATTGCATTGAACTTTGCAGTGCAGATAAGAATGGATTGTCCCTTTAACTGTGAACGAGATTGTCATTCCCTTTAAGCTTGATACTGGTGCGCAGGTGAATTTAATATTGTTTCAATACTATAAGACTTTTAGAGTAAAACCTAAAATTCATCCAGCCAAAGTGAAAGTTACAGGGTACACTGGGGAGGAAATTCCTGTAAAAGGTACATGCTTAGTGACACTGAAATATAAGGGCCAACAGTTTAAAACATCTCTACTTATTGTGGATAAAAATGTGCAACCAATTCTAGGATTAAGTTCCTGTGAGAAACTAAGCTTGCTAAAGAAAGTTTTTATGGTGACATCACAAGTAGAAGATGACTGCAAATCGATGTTTACAGAATACAGAGACTTGTTTGAAGGTCTAGGTTGTTTGCCTGGAGAGCATAAAATAAATATAGACACGCAAGTTTCTTCAGTGATACACCCCTGTAGAAAAGTGCCGTTTGCGCTGAGAGAAAAACTGAAACAAGAGTTAAATCGCATGGAAGCCTTGGGTGTGATACAGAAAGTTGATGAGCCTACTGAATGGGTAAGCTCCTTAGTAATTGTTGAAAAGAAAAATGGACAACTCAGAATATGTCTAGACCCCAGAGATTTAAACAAAGCTATTAAACGAGAACATTTCAAACTACCAACCAGAGATGAAATCATGTCGCAATTTGCGGGAGAAAAATGGTTCAGTAAATTGGACACATCTTCAGGATTCTGGCAAATGAAGCTAGATGAGGCCAGCTCCTCAAAGCTTTGTACATTTAATACACCAGAAGGTCGATAAAGATTTCTTCGACTACTATATGGAATATTGTCTGCTCCAGAAGTAAATCCCAAAAAGATACACATGATTTTTGAACATATTCCATTTGTTAAAACAATGATGGATGACATTATTGTCTGGGGATCTACAAAGGAAGAACATGATTCTAGATTGAGACAAGTAATGGAACTTGTCAAGAAAGTGAATCTAAAGCTAAACAAGGACAAATGTGAATTTGGCATGAATACACTTACCTTTATGGGCGACGTGGTCTCAGATCAAGGTGTAAAACCAGACCCAAGGAAAATATCAGCTATAGTGAACATGGAACGTCCTAACAACAAAGACGATGTCAGAAGATTCCTAGGAATGATTACTTACTTAGGAAAGTTTATTTCTCAACTCTCTGAACGAACAGCCTCTCTTAGATGGTTGTTGGACAAAGATAACGAGTGGATGTGGTCACATGAACAAGAAGAAAGTTGGCAAAACTTGAAACAGATCATTATAGAGCAACCAGTGCTAAAATTCTTTGATCCTGTGAAAAGAATAAGAATTTCAGCAGATGCTTCACAATTTGGCCTAGGCTCAGTGCTGTTACAAGAACATGAGGATACATGGCAACCAGTAATCTATGCATCAAGAGCACTGACAAGTGCTGAAACAAGGTATGCTCAGATAGAAAAAGAACTTCTAGCAATCACATATGCATGTGAGCGATTTCATCAGATGGTGTATGGTCAAACATTTACAGTGGAAACTGACCACAAGCCATTGGTAGCTATCATGACTAAATCATTACATGACTGTCCCATGAGAATTCAATGAATGCTTATCAGACTATAGAAATATGATGTACACTTGCTGTACTGTCCCGGCAAATACATGTACATTGCTGATACACTTTCTCGTGCTGTGGACAAAAGTGAAGGTTCCAAATGTCTGATGGATGAAGAGATAGAAGCCTATGTTAATTTGATCGTAGCTTCTCTACCACTGTCTCTTGCAAGACAAGAACAGATTAGGAAAGAAACTGAGACAGATGACACAATGAAAGTGATGAAAGATATCATAGTGCTTGATAATTATGACTCCTAAAATTATCAAATCAGGCGCTCTTATATAAGGCACAAAATAAAGCTGTTGGTCACCCAATTTATATAATAGAATTGATATACTGATATCTATATACTTATAGCTGCTCCCAGATGAGTATTCTGCGATACTCAAATAGATACAAAGTAATTGTGAAACATGCAATATCACAAGAGAGCGCTAGATACCGATCATTACTATATAAACATTTTATTCAATCACATAAAATAAAAGCATAAAAAATGCAATGCATATTTTCATAAAATAATTATTCCCACTGCTGATATTATTTACACGCTGCCATATACTGTATCCCAATTGTATATTGCACAGATGCACTATTTTGAGGGTCAAGAGTAAACATAGTTTAGCTCGACATGTCAACTGGAAACATCAAAACAATATCAATTGTCTTAGTATACAAGGTGTAGAGCATATTAGAGAGACCACAAGAGGTGGAGATCGTTATAATCTCCTGTGTAAACGTGAAGCCTTTTGGATATTCTCTCTAGGTACTCTGTCCCCAAATGGTCTCAATGATTGCATTGAGATGAATAATATATAGATGTATTCTCTTTTCTTCCCTTTCTCCTTTTTTCCTTTGTGGTCCATAATGGTGAACAAACCACGATTCTAGAAAGGTCCAACATGGTCGATGAAACACAGACTGTGTATGAAAGACCCAAAAGGGAGAGACTCATGAAACGTGTTAGATGATGTTCTTAATATGACGTTGTTAATTGTTGCATTGAAGCGTACAGGGCTTATCTTTAAAGAAAAGAGGATGTGATGTTAGTGTATTAGAATGCTTAATATTTGTAGACCCTTACTAACATGTGTAAGCCTGAATCTTCAGTGATGGTCCCTATGACCAGGGGGATGCTGGGAAGTGGGTGGTCCAGTGTGCAGTGTGCCTGTAGTTGGTGATGGAATAAAGCAGCACAGCAGTGAACTCATATGTCTCTGTGTCCTGATGACTGGATTTACAAACATTTGAACAAAACACACCCTACAGAAGATATGTGATTAGTTCGCTAAGATGTTTGGAATATCCTGTCTGTGAAATGCTTTCCAAAACTGTATGCAAGTGCAGCTAGAAGAATTGTATGTAGTTTTAAAGTAATGGGTGGTCACACCAAATATAGATTTGAATTAGAATTATCTACTATCCATGCAGTTTGAATTTAGGAAATTGATAAAAATAAGCAACTATTTTTTGGGGGAACATACTCACTTTGCAGCATTTTTTCAACAAATATGTAAAACTCTTTCACAGTTCAGTATGTATATACATATATATATATATATATATATATATACAGTACAGGACTGCCCGGCACTCTAGTGTGCTTCGTATATCCGGGTGCCCTCCGCAGCAAAAGGTGCATCAAAATAGAAAACAAAAAGGCAGCGGCACTCCGTCGATGAATAAATCAAACATGTAATAGATCAAAGCATTACAAACAATAGTCACGGTAAACCAACGTTTCGGGGTCCTTGAACCTCTTTATCAAGGCGTGACTTCCTGGAGACGCCGGAGGCCCTCCAGCGGCTCCCGCGACTGACAGCGTCTGGCCCGCCTTCCCCTCACGTGCAGGACTCACCGGGTGCTATTTAGGTAAGAGAGTTTGTTTTTCACACTGTTCACGCCTTGATAAAGGGGTTCAAGGACCCCGAAACGTTGGTTTACCGTGGCCATTGTTTGTAATGCTTTTATCTATTACACGTTTGATTTATTCATCGACGGAGTGCCGCTGCCTTTTTGTTTTCTATATATATATATATATATACTTCTCCAAAGGCACAGCACTCCAGACGGCTTGTAAATATTTACAAGCCGTCTGGAGTGCTGTGCCTTTGGAGAAGTGTATTACGTATATAGCATGGGCACCCGACGCTACATTTATCACAATTGATGGGAGAGCCGGTACATGTGTTGTGTCTATATATATATATATATATATATATATATGCTATTTTGAAAAAAATCACTTTGTTTTAAATATGTCAAATAATGCCACTGGTTGACTAACATATTTAACAATCACCAATGTCAGTTACAGATGGTTAATATTTCCATTATAAAAAAAACACAAAAAATATATGCTGCATAATAACTTTTTAATTGGTATTTCCAGACAGAAGTGACATTATTAAAATCTGTCTTACAGTATGCCATTTGAATAAAGTTAGGTATTCTAAAGAAAATTACTTAGAATCTTTCTCCATATTTGTTTAGCGGCTATATATTTAGCTATGAAGGCTAAAATGTTTAACCCAAACTCTTGGTTTTCTTTGTGAGGTCTAGACGTTAATACCTACTCAGAATTTAACGTATATTTACCAAAGGCTTAACTTTTTCTAATAGACAGTCAAATTCACGGTTTTCATGAATTGTTAAATCCTGTCAGGTTTTGGCTGCTACCTTTAAACCAGGCATTCCCAACCACGGTCCTCAAGGCACACCAACAGTGCAGGTTTTAGTGATATCCAGGCTGCAGCACAGGTGGTGAAATCAAAATAACTGAGCTACTAATTAAGTCACCTGTGTTCAAGCCTGGATATCACTAAAACTAGGACTGTTAGTGTGCCTTGAGGACCGAGGTTGGGAAACACTGCTTTAAACATTCAATTATTCCAAAGAACTGAGATACTCATAGAATTTTTTTTGTTAGCAAACATGAAGGTTATCAAACAGACATTTAAACACAAACTTACAATATAGTGAATAAGGAGGCAAATGAAGTGTACTCGAGATTATCTGTAACATTTTTTGTTTCCTCTGGCATTTTTTCAAGAGTGGCAGATTTTGCAAAGTGAGTCGCCAGGGTTGCATTAGTTTCAAGCACTGCATTGGCAAGGTGTGAAATGCTTGCAGACATTTGTTCCATTACATGTAAGGTTTGGACATGGAAGTACTGATTCTACACTCTTTTTTTTTTTCTTTGAGAAATTGTTTAATTTTTTTTTTTTTTACTAGAAAGTTTCATTTTTTATTTGTCTATGATTTTGGCACAATCAAAATTTGAATCAACACAGTCTTTGTTGAAAGACTCATTATTGGTGTTAAAAATGGGAGTACTTTCATTTATTCCCTCATTCAAAACAGAAAAAGTATTATGGTCCTTAGAACTTTTGGGTTGAATATGTGGCTGAGAATATAAATCATCATTTGTGTTAGCAAACAGCTCTCTCAGAAACAGCTCTGTAGTAGAGGAATCTTCATCTTTGTCCTGAGTGTTTCTTGCTTTAGTTTTGGGATCCTCTTTTTCAATTTCTGTGGAATCTGTTTATTTTATATTTTTTTAAAAGTAAAAAGGTGACATTTAATAGGATTTAAAAGAATGAGAGGACTGAGAAGAAGATGAACAAAAAAAAGAGGAGGAAGGAGATGATGGAATGAAAGACAAAGAAGTAGATGAAGAATAAACAATACGATGTACAACAGTTACCTTTTAAAATAATTTGGTCTTTGTGTTCTGTTGTCTTTTCCAGAGATATTTTCTGACCTTATTAAAAGAGAGAGCATTGTAAAAAATGCACTGTCCTGTAGAAAAGAGTCTCATCCATTTTAGTTACAAAATAATATGTTACCCTGTAAATTAATAGATTAGAAATACATAAATCTGGAATGCAATCTGTGTTTTTTTTTCCCTCTTTTGGGTCAGTATGTCACCACGGTTGGGTATTGCAGGCAAGGATGCAGCGGATGTATTTGATTGATCTTTATCGCTTTCATTAAAGGGTTGATTGGGCAACCATTTCTGTTCTATTTTCTCCAACACTGCAAGAAATTTCTTTTGGGATGAATTTATTTGAAATTGTGTGTCATTTAATATGCGCAAACTGTCAGTAAAAGTAGTTAAGGTACTTGTGAAATTGTCAAAAAAATATTTTTGAATGTTTTTGAAATCTTCAGTGTTGGCATTAATGTCATTTAATGATTTAGAAATCCCTCCAACCACTTCATGGACAAATGCATTTGAAGTGTTTAAAGCATTATCTAAAATTGAATTAATTTCAGACATAGTGGGTATGACAAAGCCTGAATGGGAGTTTTGATTTTTATCTGGCTGGACAGCAACGACTATTACTTGGTTGCTTGGTGCTGAATCACGTGACTGATTTGAAAGGTTTTCAGCAATGTCTTGATCATGACGATCACTTGAAAGCAAATCTTGGCTCTCCTCTACTCTTTGGCCGACTGTATCACTTGCCTCCCCACTGAAAGGTGTATCCTTATGAATACTTGTAAATTTGTTCATAGCTACAAAGAAAAAAACCCCTTAACTATATTTATTTATTTTTTCCAATGGTTCTTTGCTGTCCTGATATGTGATGCAATTTTACCTTCAGCAGGGTTAGTAGTCTGAATGACAGAATCCATCTCATGGGTATTGTACTCACTGCATGTAGGATAACATTCTATTTCTGCAAATAACATAATACACCTTTTAGCTAATTTTTAATCACGATTATTCATAATATATGAAACATTTAATTTTTTTTTTAAATATTTAAAACTAATCCAAATGATAGTGTTTTAACAAAGATGAAACAATCTTCAAAAAACGAGAATTTTTTGAACTCGATAACATACACTGGCACTGGAGGGAGGGAGGTTCAGGGGAAATTTGTGGAAAAATTACTTAATAGAAAAAGTAGTGTACAAGTGGAATAGCCTCCCCTCAGAGACATAAGAGGCTAGTCAAACAATTTAGACATGCATGGTATAGGCATAAATATATCCTTACAAATAAAAAAATATCAAATAAGGTTTTTGGTAACAATATGGTAGATAAGGGGAAGACTAGTTTGGCCCGGGAAGTTCTTATCTGCCGTCAAATTCAAGGCTATTATGTTGTTGCTTTAAAGTGAGCCAACCTACTTATTGATCATCTAGTTTATTGAGCATTAAAAAAAAAACACTAACCAGTAAACAAATTCAAAGACAGGGCTTCCATTGATCATGCTTTTGTGTTTTGGATGTTGGGTTCATCTTTTTCATTTGACTTTGGTTGACTTTTTGGTGGTTTGTTAGATGTTTTTTTCTTTTTGGTTACATTTCCTGAAAAGATTTTTCCATTTAATTCTTCTATAAATCATGCTCAAAAATTGGACGAAGGCAATTAACAATAATCCCCTAATGATCAATAAAAAAAATAAAAAAAACACAAACGTGGTGAGTGGTGCAAAATAACCGGCAGCCAAAAGGACCACTTCAGGTTTAACACATTTGCAAGATCTACTTCCATAGCTAATCTCTGTGTCTTTGTTGCCCATGTAAAATTATGATGCGCCTTAATTCTGGCTTTGTGAGGTATTGGCCTCCAAACCTTTATTTTATATATATATATATATATATATATATATTTAATTGAAAGCCAGAATTGCCTGCCCACTCCATACTCAATGAAAATTTCGGATCAGCCTTGATCGCAGTGATGTGCGGTGGGGTGAGGCAGGTGAGGCAGAGCCTTTCCTGTCATACTTACGTTTGTACCAGAGTTTTCATTGCATAAAGTATATGAAAAATACCAAGAATATGTTTGAAATATCTTCTTTGCATTATTCTAATCATTTTTATAGCCAAAACTCTGGAGTAAAAAGTCTATGGCAGGTGAGGCAGTGCCTCACCTGCTTATCTTTTCCGCACATCTCTGATCAAAACTCAACAAATTTCCAGGAATTTATACTGCTGCACCTGTGTATAATGCCCAGATGTACCCTTTGGCTCATATTTTGTGTGTAAATCTGGATCTGGTGCTAGCTAGTGCCTCCTTAGCCTTCTAGCTCACCGCACGTCCCTTGCTGCATGTCCAACCAGCAGACTATGGGGTCTATTTACTAAGCCTTGTACAGAGATAAAGTGGATGGAGATAAAATAGCAACCTAACAACACCAACCTGTCATTTTTCAAACCCAGCCTGTGACATGACAGTTAGGAGCTGATTGGCTGGAAGTTTATCTCCGTCCACTTTATCTCCACTCAAGGTGTAGTAAATCAACCCCTTAGTTAGCCAAGCCATGCAGCATGGCATCACTTGTCCCTCTAGCATTCCCCAGCATCGGCGAGACTCTATCCAAACACTGATGCAGGGTGCAAGTATGTGTGCCCTTAAAGAAAAAAAAAAACTTGCCTGCTTGGCTACACGATGCTGGATGAGTAGCTGTATTAATTCCACCAGCAATTCCAGTAACTGCTGCAGGACATCATAACTTTATTCTCCTAGGAATTGAATTCAATGTTAAGAGGTCCACCTCCACCAGTTCCTCTGGCATGACAAGCCTTTTCAGCAATCTTTCTTTTCACGGTTATCTCACAATCAGAAAAGCGTTTTTTTACAAATGTAGGCTGTTCGCCGACGCTGGCCCACAGAGGATACGTTTTCCGCAATCTTGCACCAAATCTGTTCTTTGTTTTCTTTTCCATTACTTTGTGGCGTTTGCTGGCCAAACAATATATGGTAATATTTCACAGCGCCATCTACTAATTCCTCATTTGCAGCCGTATTGAATCCTGGTGCTCACTTTTTCTTTTCATCAGGATTTTTTGGTTTTTGCCCATTATCTGTTTGCTCAGTAGGGGGTTCATCTATTTATGTCTCATCATCATTGCTACTAGAAGACATAACTTTTAGAAAAATAAATTAATAACAAATACCAAAAATGCAAATTAACATTCATAAGTAAAAAATAAATAAAAAAATAGACATAAAAACAAACAAACAGACCAATCAGGGCAGGAATACAATTAACAGTGGTACTTCTGTACTAATTAAATCACAATGGGTAATCCACGTTGGTTATTCGCAATAGTGACATTTGTCCAATCATAATACACCTTCACCACGACAGCACTGAAACAGTTCACTAACGGTTAACTAACAGTTCACAAACTGCGCTGTGTCAGGAATACTGCCACCCTTGGCCCAAAAGCCGATAATCATTCCTAATTGGAACTCTGATAAATCGCACCATTTACCCATGACAGCAACAAGTGATATGTGTGCTGACGGCCTATCACACACCCAGTGGCGGAACTAGTGACTGGTGGGCCCAGGTGCAACAATGCGGTTTGGGCCCCAACCCTAAATGAGATCCTATTTGTGCATGCTGACGGTGTGCGTCTGAAAAAGGTGTGACCTCACCACCAGCATTAGTGACTGTCGTATTCTACACACAGCATTAGCGACCACCATATACTAGAGAGCATTAGTGACCGCCATATACTATACACAGCATTAAATACCTAATTACAGTCCTCATTCTTAAACATGCAAAGACTATAAGATAAATCCATATAAAAATGTCCCAAAAGTCCCTTCCCTACTGGGCACACTTAGCACCTGTTCCCTCTCTTGCCACCCCACCCTCCCTTACTGGGCACACCTAGCTCCTGTTCCCTCGCTTGCCACCTTCCCCCTACCCTCCTTTACTATGCATACCAAGCACCTGTTCCCTCTCTTGCTACCCCACCCCCCCTTCTCTTACTGGGCACACCTAGCACCTGTTCTCCATCTTGTCACCCCCCCATCCTTTACTAAATACACCAAGGACCTGTTCCTCCTCTTGCCACCCTCCCTCTCATACTGGGCACACCTAACACCTGCCCCCCTCTTTGCAACCCCCTTCCTTACTGTGCACACATAACACCTCTCCACCCACCCCCACTATATTCCCTTGCCTCCCTTCTTCTCTTAATGTGCACACCTAGGACCTGTTCTCCACCTTCCCACTCCTCCCATACTGGTCACTTCAAACACCCCTTGCCAGGAAGACTGCAGCAAAGCTGCCTACCTTTACAGGCACTGGGTAGATACATAATTGGGCCAAAAGCGGGTCTACATTCAGTAGAAGATGGCCAGGCTCCGGGCGGCTGGGAGAAGGCGTGACATCATTGTCCCTCTGGGCAGGCTGATAGAGACCTGTAGAGGCCCCGTTGGATGCTGTGAGAAGACGGCCGGCAGCGGAGTTGCTGGGAGGAGGCGTGGCATAATCGCTCCTTCCAGCAGGCTGAAAAGTCCGTAATTGTGCGGCGCAGGACCATGGAGGTATGGGTGGGAGGTGAGAAGCATGGTGCAGGGGAGGCCTATCCGTGATGGTCTGGGAGGGGGGGGGGGTTCGGCCTCGTAGCTTCTGCGGCTATAGCAGCTAACTGGTACGCCTTTGATCTCATTTGTTTGGACCCACAGCGGCAGGCGTCATATAATGAGTCAGTCTGATTTACATATACTAAATCATCAAACTTTCCAGATTAGCTTGTGTACACAGTTTAATTAATCCGGAAAGCACAAACAGTGACAAAAAAAGATTTATTACACCCAACAACAACAAACTACTGCTGCCTTGAGGAAATATCTGACACATGGGACAAACAAAAATAAACATCACATACACAAACAGCATAGGAATCACAATTCTATTTGGGCAAACAAACGCACACACCAAAATAACAGAAAACTTCTATTACATGTAAAAGTTCAGCAGAACATTTGTTTAATGTGCTTTTCAAAGCAAGCACCCAGAACAGTTCCATCTCCACGGAACTGTTTGTGCCACAGTGGTCTGCGCAGACTCCAGTTCTGTACTGCACATGCGTGATACGATAATTTTCAGGGTGTGGACTAGGGAAATGCGATGACAAATCAGGTACATCATCGCATCAGTATCGCAAACCCCCCACAACATCTCAATGAGAAGTTAAATGGGGTGATTTTGATACATTCATCGTAACAACTTTTTCATCGCATTGCGATAAGCGGCGGAATGATGAGAGGATAACGTGGCAAAAATGCAAAACAATGATACATAAGCCCAAGTGACTCCTTACCAACTCCAGGGTGTACTCAGCTTAAGCCTTGGAGAGAGATCAAATGGATGGAGATAAAGTACCCGTCAATCAGCTCCTAACTGCCATGTTACAGGCTGTGTTTGAAAATTGACAGTTAGGAGCTGGTTAGTTGGTACTTTTAATAGACCCCAATCTCTCTCCACTTTATCTCTCTCCAATGCTTAGTAAATAGTTCCCTTAGTCTTATCAGGTATATAATATAATGTTTTTTAATTTCAGGAAATTCTCAAGCGTTTTCAGAATCCCGCCAACTACTACAAAGCCATACTCTGCTTCTCCTTTCAGGTGAGGAGGAAGTAATGTACGAAATGTACAGTATTAGGTATAACATGATTCATAAATCTTTAGATCAGTAAAGGATTCAATATTCCACAACATTTAAGAGAATATGCATCAAGCTTTGGAGAGAGATAAAGTGGAGAAGTTGCCCAAACCAATCAGCTTCTGTCATTTATCTAGCACAGTCTTCACCAACTTATTTCTTTCAAAGGTCTAATGCATCTCCCCCTAGGAGCGAATGCCCAGTTAAGCCCCTTCAGTTGTAAGTGAGGATGTGTCTGAATTACACCTGAAGCTACGTCAGCCTCACTGCATCCGCATCTTAGAAAATTTTGTGTAATATCCGCTACATAAACCTGGCAGACTCCTCTGTTACCCTCAGCGAACATAGGGGCAGATGTATTAACATGGAGAAGGCATAAGGAAATGATAAACCAGTGAGATGTGCAAGGTGATAAAGGCACCAGCCAATCAGCTCCAATATGTAAAAGAACAGTTAGGATCTGATTGGCTGGTGCCTTTATCACCTTGCACATATCACTGGTTTATCACTTCCTTATGCCTGCTCCAGGTTAATACATCTGCCCCATTATTCTAAGTCATTCCTGCAGTATCTGTGCCTGAACTTCTGACCAGGTAACAGGACAAGATAGAGAAGATTGTCTCTTAGTTGGCGCACAAAAGGAGAAAGAAATTGATCAATCTAAAATATAACTTTTAATGATAATTAATTAAAACGATGTGAAATATATATGGTGAAAAAATATTTTTTCAATAAAAGATACCATACCTATTAAAATTATATTCACTGTGTATTATTTATTGTGTTCCCATTTATGGTAGTGTTATTATTTATGAATCTGGACCACTCGTGATAGTCTGAACGTTTCCAATACAGTTATGTGGATACAGATCCAATAAATTGCTACAATTTTCAATAGTCCCAGGGTTCTCTGAAATATGAATCTGAGTTAATGCTGGAAAAATCCCTGTAACTCTATCTGACCCTAATGTCTGACAACATATTGGGTTAATCCATTCAAATTCCCTATCCACATTCTTATTGTTTGCAGAGAGAGCAATCTGTGATATATTCAACTGTGTGTTTATACAGTTCTATTATCCAATACCAGCGCCCCGTAATATTCCTTTCAAAATTATCTATCTATATTATCAGAGGTATTTGTTGGAAAAAGGACAACTGTGACATGTTGGACCATACAAAGTTGTGGTTCTCTTTGCCTACCGCAACATTGTAACTGGTTCGGTGTAACTGAACCTTATTTATTGCAGAAAAAATCATACACAAAATAGAATGTGCTAGCATATGCAGTGTTCTCAAATTCCACTTAACAAGTGTGTCACCGATGTTATTACGGATATAACACCCTCTATTGTCCAATACCAGGGCCCCGTAATATTCCTTTCAAAATCCCCTATCTACATTATCGGAGGGATTTGTTGGAAGAAAGGACAGCTGTAACATGTTGGACCATACAAAGTTGCGGTTCTCTTTTTTGCCTACCGCGACATTGTAATTGGTTCGGTGTGGCTAAACCTTATCTATTGCAGAGAAAATCATACATAAAATAGAATGTGCTAGCATATGCAGTGGTCTCAATTTCACTTCACAAGTGTATCACCGATATTATTACGGATATAACACCCCGTGATATATTGAGCTGTGCACTGATGCAGTTCTGTGGATCTAATATCACAGCCCCGTATTTATTCACATGGAGTTGAATCCTTACGAGATCACCTGTCAGTGTCACCTAGAGTGATTTGTTCATTATAATATGTTACACCTTAATGTGTTGTGGTTCTTTTACTAGCCCCACAACTCTATGACTTATATGATGTGATTATAACTTGTCTGTTACAAGAAGATTCATATAGAGATTGGGACAGGTTGACATGCGCAGTGCTCTCACATTCAACTGCACAGGTGTGTCACTGATATAGTCAAATTCAACTTTTCACCATCGCATATTATGTATTATATTATGTGTTTATATGGCATGTCACTGCTGCGATTAACCTAATCCTACTAAACCGGTTTTTGGGGAGAAACCGCTGATACGTGTTGTAAGCTACAAACTGTTTATCACAGCCTTTTCATACGTGTTATAAATCACACGTCGATTATCACATCATTTTCATGCATTTGCTATGCTGCTAAATTAGCAGTCTCTATCTTTAAAGTAGTCAGCTGCACGTAATTGCCGGGGCTTTTGATAAACGGTCTTAGTGTATGGCTGCTATTATGCACCTTTAATTATGTCCACACAAAACATCTTTTATCTGTGTTATATATTTCAATAGATACAATTAGCCCCAAAGGTAAATCCTATCCGAAAATATTGGTTGTAAGATATATAGTCAGGTGCTGCTGCCAAGCGTGTTTTATCAAAGTACCTAGTATGTGCAGTCAGATCACCTCTCACATGTTCTCACATTTAGATAATCAGCTTTGATGGATTTGCGGGGAATTAATCATAAGGTGTAATGACATGCAAACTGCTAATTTGCACATACACCGTCCCGTTTAACATGTGCCGTATATGTAGCGCGTTATTGGTAGTATGATTAATCTCTTCATATGAATCTTAAAGAGTGAAGGCAATAGGCCACTAAGGCATACACACTAAATTTTATCTTTGTTAATAGATTCATATGTCACTTCTATTGCGTGTGTGATTTAATCACCATTAATTTCTCATATGAATCTTAAGTTCGTGTGACCGCTCTTATTGCATATATAATTTGGTCACCGTCAGCATATCCCTATAGCAACTCTTAGTGCGTGTCCAACATATGTTACACTGGTTCACATGGGCTCGTTTCTGTGAATATCTGTCCACACACCTATTGCTACACACACAGTTAGCTCTTTTCATAAATAATTCCTTCTGCTCTCTCCTTATCTGACTCAATCGATAGTCCTTCTATACGAGTGATCCTAATTCTATTAAATATAACTAATAACTACATTTCCTTTACATATTTGTAACATTATACACAGTGAGTATAGCAGGCAAATTCATGCCGCTCTGAAATGCCACCCAACGTGCATGTTTCACATCAGCTTCATCAGCTTTTTTTTTTTTTTTGCTCTGATGAAGCTGATGTGAAACGTGCACTTTGGGTGGCGTTTCAGAGCGGCATGAATTTGACCGTTTATCAAAAGCCCCGGCAATTACGTGCAGCTGACCACTTTAAAGATAGAGACTGCTAATTAAGCAGCATAGCAAATGCATGAAAATGATGTGATAATCGACGTGTGATTTATAACACGTATGAAAAGGCTGTGATAAACAGTTTGTAGCTTACAACACGTATCAGCGGTTTCTCCCCAAAAACCGGTTTAGTAGGATTAGGTTAATCGCAGCAGTGACATGCCATATAAACACATAATATAATACATAATATGCGATAGTGAAAAGTTGAATTTGACTATATCAGTGACACACCTGTGCAGTTGAATGTGAGAGCACTGCGCATGTCAACCTGTCCCAATCTCAATATGAATCTTCTTGTAACAGACAAGTTATAATCACATCATATAAGTCATAGAGTTGTGGGGCTAGTAAAAGAACCACAACACATTAAGGTGTAACATATTATAATGAACAAATCACTCTAGGTGACACTGACAGGTGATCTCATAAGGATTCAACTCCATGTGAATAAATACGGGGCTGTGATATTAGATCCACAGAACTGCATCAGTGCACAGCTCAATATATCACGGGGTGTTATATCCGTAATAATATCGGTGATACACTTGTGAAGTGAAATCGAGACCACTGCATATGCCAGCACATTCTATTTTATGTATGATTTTCTCTGCAATAGATAAGGTTTAGCCACACCGAACCAATTACAATGTCGCGGTAGGCAAAAAAGAGAACCGCAACTTTGTATGGTCCAACATGTTACAGCTGTCCTTTCTTCCAACAAATCCCTCCGATAATGTAGATAGGGGATTTTGAAAGGAATATTACGGGACCCTGGTATTGGACAATAGAGGGTGTTATATCCGTAATAACATCGGTGACACACTTTTTAAGTGGAATTTGAGAACACTGCATATGCTAGCACATTCTATTTTGTGTATGATTTTTTCTGCAATAAATAAGGTTCAGTTACACCGAACCAGTTACAATGTTGCGGTAGGCAAAGAGAACCACAACTTTGTATGGTCCAACATGTCACAGTTGTCCTTTTTCCAACAAATCCCTCTGATAATATAGATAGATAATTTTGAAAGGAATATTACGGGGCGCTGGTATTGGATAATAGAACTGTATAAACACACAGTTGAATATATCACAGATTGCTCTCTCTGCAAACAATAAGAATGTGGATAGGGAATTTGAACGGATTAACCCAATATGTTGTCAGACATTAGGGTCAGATAGAGTTACAGGGATTTTTCCAGCATTAACTCAGATTCATATTTCAGAGAACCCTGGGACTATTGAAAATTGTAGCAATTTATTGGATCCGTATCCACATAACTGTATTGGAAACGTTCAGACTATCACGAGTGGTCCAGATTCATAAATAATAACACTACCATAAATGGGAACACAATAAATAATACACAGTGAATATAATTTTAATAGGTATGGTATCTTTTATTGAAAAAATATTTTTTCACCATATATATTTCACATCGTTTTAATTAATTATCATTAAAAGTTATATTTTAGATTGATCAATTTCTTTCTCCTTTTGTGCGCCAACTAAGAGACAATCTTCTCTATCTTGTCCTGTATCCTCAACTTATTGTCTATGGCGGCACCCCCAACATATGAATGTGAATTAACATTACAGTATATGTATTAATGGGGTTTATAATATATCAAAATGAATACTTATTGACCTTTTGACTAGTGCAGAAGTTTTCCCCTTCCCCTGTCTCTTATTTTTTGCTTCTGACCAGGTCCCAAGGCCTGTTATTACACACCTTTGCTCTCATCTAATAAAATATATAATTATCACATAAACTGATTCCATACGATATATATGGAATTCCTTCACTGTAAATTGGACCGGCCTGCAGAGACAAAGCAGTCCCTGCCATTATCAGGGACATCAAACGCAACATGAGTTAGGAGACTTTAGAGATAATATTAACTGAAATTGTCTGAAAATCTAAATTCAAAGTTCAGTGTCATTTTCCGTTGTCAGTCACTGACTCACTTATTAACACACAAATAGGGGCATATGTAATCGGGTCCAAGTTTGCTGGAGGTGCAGAATGCCAGTTGATCTCGGACGTATTTCTAAAGAGGCAATCATTTGCATGGCAAAACCATGCCTTAAAAAATGTCCGAGAACTTACATATGCCCCATAGTTTCACTGGTTTGTTGTGATACATCTTGTGCAGTGTCCCGATAAACAATTAGCGAGATGGACCTCACTCACTGGTCTCAACTAGAGACAATGGATGAGCATGCAGTATGTGTTTTCCTCTGATCTTTGGGGGGCCCATTTATCAATGAGTTTTAAAACTCGTTGTGTATGATAAATGGTGCTCCAGCCAATCATCTCCCAACTGTCATTTTAAAAACACATGACATGAGCTGATTGACTGGAGAACCATTTCATCTGGAAGGATTTCACCATGCAAGTCTATAAAATTCACCAAACACATTTAGAAACGCTCAAGGTGGATAGATCCAGGCATTTGGAGATCAGGACTTGCGATCAGATTACATGGTTCTAATTAGCGTAATCAGGTGGTGACTACAGACTAACTGGTGGTATGGGGGGTCCCGTGCCCTAGCTTTGAACCCCTATAGTGTTAGGTACTGCAGCAGAGTGGAGTCCCTTGCCGTGGGGCTGAAGCTACATGCATTGATCAATACATAACTAAACTCCACTATTTATTATATTCTAAGCTGTATGATATCAGTAATGCTAGAGACAGTGCACCTACAACACCAACACCCCCCTTTTTTTTGTAGAACTACAAGGCTCAGTAGGTAGCACCTCGCATTACTGACAGATATAGGTGTGCAGTCTAAGGCCTCTCCCTAGCAAACTAAAAGTGTTTTATATAGACACACCTGAAGGAGTGAGACGCCTTCATTCTTAGGCTTGCACCCACCCACACCTACCCTCATTTATTTTAACTAGGGTACCTAGAATGACTGCACTTGTGAATATGGCACAATTCTAGGTAAGTCCAATTATTTTGTACAATAGGTCAGCAATGGGGTGGCTCCTGGGGTGCGGGGCCTTCTGGACTGCCGTGGCTGGGCGACAACAGGACATCACAGCATTACATTTAATTTGGCACTTTCACTGTTTGTTTATTATACATGTCACACCTTTTTCACTTATACAGTATTAATTCACCCCATAACACCTTTTTTTTCACCTATTCCTTATTCCTTTTCACTACACATAATCATTCCCTTTGATGCCCTGGGGTCGCTTGGCTGTGGTGGTTTGGGGGTCCCGTGCCCTAGGTTTGAACCCCTATAGTGTTAGGTACTGCAGCAGAGTGTAGTCCCTTGCCGTGGGTCTGCAGCTACATGCATTGATCAATACATAACTAAACTCCACTATTTATTACATGCTAAGCTATATAATATCAGTAATGCCAGAGACAGTGCACCTACAACACCCCCTTTTTTTCTGGAAGAATATGGATAAGGCTGATATCTAAACTTTGATGGAGCCTAACAGTAGGCCCATATCCACGTCTGCCTGCAAGAACAGCAGGAAACGGCCAAATTGAAATTCCACAGTAGAATATTTTCTACCCTCACACCAAGAAAGATATTTCTTCCAAATTCAGTGGTAATGCTTTGACGTGACCAAATTTCGGGCCTGAACCGTAGTCGAGACCACCCTGTAGGGAAGTCCTTTTCTGGCTAGAATCCCCCTCTCAACTTCCATGTCTTTACACGTAGCAGCAGTAAGTCTGGATAGACGAACGGCCCTTGCTGGAGAATAACTTTTCCAATCTGCAGAGGCCAGGGCTCATCGAGGGACAAGGTTAGGAGGTCCGCATACCAGGCTCGACGAGGCCAATCCGGGGCAATCAGAATTGCATGAACGCATTCCCTTTTGAGTCTTTTTAGAACTCTGGAAATGAGAGGAATTGGAGTGAAGAGATATATGAACTGGTGAGTCCACGGTGCCGTCAGGGCGTCCACCGCTGAAGCTTGCGGATCCCTCATTCGGAAACAGTAGCGACGCAGCTTCTTGTTGAGCCAAGAAGTTATCATGTCTATCAGCGGTCAACCCCACCAATGAACCAGCTGTTGAAACACCTGAGGGTGAAGGCCCAAGTCCCCTGGATGGAGATTGTGTCTGCTGAGGAAATCTGCTTCCCAGCTGTCCACTCCCCGAATGAACACGGCTGACATGGCCCGCGCATTGCTTTCTGCTCAGAGTAGTATCCTGGACACCTCTCGCATTGCGGCTCTGCCTTTTGTCCCTCCCTGTCGATTTATTTACTCCACCGTTGTGGCGTTGTCAGACTGGACCTTTATGGCCTGATTTTGGAGGAGTTGGAGGAATACTACTGTATTGTCTGAGCTGTGTTATATAGTCAGTGCAACTGTATACAGGGGCACACTGCTGTCTGCTGCGCTGCACTCTGCTGTTATTACTGTATTGGCTGAGCTGTGTTATTTAGACAGTATAACTGTCAATGGAATACCTTTTGCACTGTGCAGGAGCATTTCAAGCAGTAATGTGCATTTGTACACACAAACAAAGGTAGGAGCATTAAAATGTACAAATGTAACATTGAAATAAAGACAGTCCACATATCATGTTACACTCATTTCTTACATATAGCACTATTTCTTTTTCTCCCGCTACTCTGGTTCACTTGTTTCCTCTTTTTTCACCCTTCCTGTGCCCTGCTCTTTATCTCTCTCTAGCTCTCCTGGCAGTACTCCATGGGGCCATCTTCACATGTCATACTGCACAGACACTGGCTGTGGCGTGCACTGTACACGTCACTTTGGATGTGATATCACTGACACTTGTGAGGGGGGGGGGGGGGGTGACATTTTTACCCACACTCAATTGTATTAAATAGATTACTTGATAGTCCAAAACTGATCATAGACAGCAGTATCAATAGACATGTTTAAGTTTGCTGGCATATGCAGATGCATAATGGAACAGACAATAGTGCTTGGGGGTTGGTGAAGGTTGTGGCTCAATGGTGTCACTATGGGGGGGGGTGGAGTGGGGGAGGGGATGCACCCAAGTATCACCTGCCGAGAGGTGACACTAAAATGCTGGCTTCTCAGTGACAGGAGGCGGGTGCTGCACTGTAACATTACATGCAGCAGTCGGCTCCTGTCATAGTGTAGGACACTGCACCCAGATAGTCTCTGAGGGCAGCCCAGCATTTCCTGGAACCCCAGAGTGAACAAAACGGGGGTTGGTCCAGGAAGCAATTGCATGTACCAATTGCTTCCCACTGTATAAAAAGAGGCAAGCATTCAAAGCTTTCAAATCAGATGGGAAGGCTGAGTCATTCCAGTACTACAAGGAATGTAACAAAAAATGCAAAAAGGAAATCAGAGCAGCTAAAATAGAAAACGAAAAGCAAATCGCTAAGGAGAGTAAAACTAACCCTAAAAAAATATTTACGTACATAAATGGTAAGAGGCTAAAAAAGAGAATATAGGACCATTAAAAAACGAACTGGGATTCCTGATAAATGATGACAATGAAAAAGCTGAAATATTGAACAAATTTTTCTCATCACTGTTTACTAGAAAGGACCAGATTGTGGGATTAGTGAGTAACAATAACAATAGTATTGATAAAGGCCCATTGCTTAATACTTATCTGTCTGAGGAAGTAGTCCATGATTGATTAAAAAAAATTAAGGCTAATAAATCTCCTGGTTCAGATGGTCTACATCCTACGGTTCTGATGGAGCTAAATGCTGAAATAGCAAGGCTACTGGTTCTGATTTTCACTGAGTCACTTAGCTCATGCATGGTACCAAAGGACTGGAGTATAGCAGATGTAGTCCCAATATTTAAAAAGTGTATTAAACTTCATCCTGGTAACTATAGACCGGTTAGTCTGACATCAATAGTGGGGAAACTATTGGAAAGTATACTAAGGGACAGCATACAGGACTACTTGGAGAACTCCCATGCTATTATAAGAACCAGCATGGTTTTGTGAGAAATAGGTCATGCCAAACTAATTTGATCAGCTTCTACGAGATAGTAAGCGACAATCTCGACCAGGGTAACCTAATAATTGTGGTTTATCTGGATTTTGCAAAAGTTTTCGACACAGTACCTCACAGAAGGCTGATTTTCAAATTAAGGGAGCTCGATATAGCAGACACTATTTGTAGTAGCTACCTCTGTGTCGGCACTCGGCAGTCCGTCCATAATTGTATACCACCTACCCGTGGTTTTTTTTTCTTTCTTCTTTATACATACATACTACTACATCTCTTTATCAACCAGTCTATATTAGCAGCAGACACAGTACAGTACGGTAGTCCACGGCTGTAGCTACCTCTGTGTCGGCACTCGGCAGTCCGTCCATAATTGTATACCACCTACCCGTGGTTTTTTTTTTCTTTCTTCTTTATACATACATACTACTACATCTCTTTATCAACCAGTCTATATTAGCAGCAGACACAGTACAGTACGGTAGTCCACGGCTGTAGCTACCTCTGTGTCGGCACTCGGCAGTCCGTCCATAATTGTATACTAGTATCCATCCATCTCCATTGTTTACCTGAGGTGCCTTTAAGTTGTGCCTTTTAAAATATGGAGAACAAAAATGTTGAGGTTCCAAAATTAGGGAAAGATCAAGATCCACTTCCACCTCGTGCTGAAGCTGCTGCCACTAGTCATGGCCGAGACGATGAAATGCCAGCAACGTCGTCTGCCAAGGCCGATGCCCAATGTCATAGTACAGAGCATGTCAAATCCAAAACACCAAATATCAGTAAAAAAAGGACTCCAAAACCTAAAATAAAATTGTCAGAGGAGAAGCGTAAACTTGCCAATATGCCATTTACCACACGGAGTGGCAAGAAACGGCTGAGGCCCTGGCCTATGTTCATGGCTAGTGGTTCAGCTTCACATGAGGATGGAGGCACTCAGCCTCTCGCTAGAAAAATGAAAAGACTCAAGCTGGCAAAAGCAGTAGCACCGCAAAGAACTGTGCGTTCTTCGAAATCCCAAATCCACAAGGAGAGTCCAATTGTGTCGGTTGCGATGCCTGACCTTCCCAACACTGGACGTGAAGAGCATGCGCCTTCCACCATTTGCACGCCCCCTGCAAGTGCTGGAAGGAGCACCCGCAGTCCAGTTCCTGATAGTCAGATTGAAGATGTCAGTGTTGAAGTACACCAGGATGAGGAGGATATGGGTGTTGCTGGCGCTGGGGAGGAAATTGACCAGGAGGATTCTGATGGTGAGGTGGTTTGTTTAAGTCAGACACCCGGGGAGACACCTGTTGTCCATGGGAGGAATATGGCCGTTGACATGCCTGGTGAAAATACCAAAAAAATCAGCTCTTCGGTGTGGAACTATTTCAACAGAAATGCGGACAACAGGTGTCAAGCCGTGTGTTCCCTTTGTCAAGCTGTAATAAGTAGGGGTAAGGACGTTAACCACCTCGGAACATCCTCCCTTATACGTCACCTGCAGCGCATTCATAATAAGTCAGTGACAAGTTCAAAAACTTTGGGTGACAGCGGAAGCAGTCCACTGACCAGTAAATCCCTTCCTCTTGTAACCAAGCTCACGCAAACCACCCCACCAACTCCCTCAGTGTCAATTTCCTCCTTCCCCAGGAATGCCAATAGTCCTGCAGGCCATGTCACTTGCAATTCTGATGATTCCTCTCCTGCCTGGGATTCCTCCGATGCATCCTTGCGTGTAACGCCTACTGCTGCTGGCGCTGCTGTTGTTGCTGCTGGGAGTCGATGGTCATCCCAGAGGGGAAGTCGTAAGACCACTTTTACTACTTCCACCAAGCAATTGACTGTCCAACAGTCCTTTGCGAGGAAGATGAAATATCACAGCAGTCATCCTACTGCAAAGCGGATAACTGAGGCCTTGGCATCCTGGGTGGTGAGAAACGTGGTTCCGGTATCCATCATTACTGCAGAGCCAACTAGAGACTTGTTGGAGGTACTGTGTCCCCGGTACCAAATACCATCTAGGTTCCATTTCTCTAGGCAGGCGATACCGAAAATGTACACAGACCTCAGAAAAAGAGTCACCAGTGTCCTAAAAAATGCAGCTGTACCCAATGTCCACTTAACCACGGACATGTGGACAAGTGGAGCAGGGCAGGGTCAGGACTATATGACTGTGACAGCCCACTGGGTAGATGTATGGACTCCCGCCGCAAGAACAGCAGCGGCGGCACCAATAGCAGCATCTCGCAAACGCCAACTCTTTCCTAGGCAGGCTACGCTTTGTATCACCGGTTTCCAGAATACGCACACAGCTGAAAACCTCTTACGGCAACTGAGGAAGATCATCGCGGAATGGCTTACCCCAATTGGACTCTCCTGTGGATTTGTGGCATCGGACAACGCCAGCAATATTGTGTGTGCATTAAATATGGGCAAATTCCAGCACGTCCCATGTTTTGCACATACCTTGAATTTGGTGGTGCAGAATTATTTAAAAAACGACAGGGGCGTGCAAGAGATGCTGTCGGTGGCCAGAAGAATTGCGGGACACTTTCGGCGTACAGGCACCACGTACAGAAGACTGGAGCACCACCAAAAACTACTGAACCTGCCCTGCCATCATCTGAAGCAAGAAGTGGTAACGAGGTGGAATTCAACCCTCTATATGCTTCAGAGGTTGGAGGAGCAGCAAAAGGCCATTCAAGCCTATACAATTGAGCACGATATAGGAGGTGGAATGCACCTGTCTCAAGCGCAGTGGAGAATGATTTCAACGTTGTGCAAGGTTCTGCTGCCCTTTGAACTTGCCACACGTGAAGTCAGTTCAGACACTGCCAGCCTGAGTCAGGTCATTCCCCTCATCAGGCTTTTGCAGAAGAAGCTGGAGACATTGAAGGAGGAGCTAACACGGAGCGATTCCGCTAGGCATGTGGGACTTGTGGATGGAGCCCTTAATTCGCTTAACAAGGATTCACGGGTGGTCAATCTGTTGAAATCAGAGCACTACATTTTGGCCACCATGCTCGATCCTAGATTTAAAGCCTACCTTGGATCTCTCTTTCCGGCAGACACAAGTCTGCTGGGGTTGAAAGACCTGCTGGTTTGAAAATTGTCAAGTCAAGCGGAACGCGACCTGTCAACATCTCCTCCTTCACATTCTCCCGCAACTGGGGGTGCGAGGAAAAGGCTCAGAATTCCGAGCCCACCCACTGGCGGTGATGCAGGGCAGTCTGGAGCGACTGCTGATGCTGACATCTGGTCCGGACTGAAGGACCTGACAACGATTACGGACATGTCGTCTACTGTCACTGCATATGATTCTCTCCCCATTGAAAGAATGGTGGAGGATTATATAAGTGACCGCATCCAAGTAGGCACGTCACACAGTCCATACTTATACTGGCAGGAAAAAGAGGCAATTTGGAGGCCCTTGCACAAACTGGCTTTATTCTACCTAAGTTGCCCTCCCACAAGTGTGTACTCCGAAAGAGTGTTTAGTGCCGCCGCTCACCTTGTCAGCAATCGGCGTACGAGGTTACATCCAGAAAATGTGGAGAAGATGATGTTCATTAAAATGAATTATAATCAATTCCTCCGCGGAGACATTGACCAGCAGCAATTGCCTCCACAAAGTACACAGGGAGCTGAGATGGTGGATTCCAGTGGGGACGAATTGATAATCTGTGAGAAGGGGGATGTACACGGTGATATATCGGAGGATGATGATGAGGTGGACATCTTGCCTCTGTAGAGCCAGTTTGTGCAAGGAGAGATTAATTGCTTCTTTTTTGGGGGGGGTCCAAACCAACCCGTCATATCAGTCACAGTCGTGTGGCAGACCCTGTCACTGAAATGATGGGTTGGTTAAAGTGTGCATGTCCTGTTTTGTTTATACAACATAAGGGTGGGTGGGAGGGCCCAAGGACAATTCCATCTTGCACCTCTTTTTTCTTTTATTTTTCTTTGCGTCATGTGCTGTTTGGGGAGGGTTTTTTGGAAGGGACATCCTGCGTGACACTGCAGTGCCACTCCTAAATGGGCCCGGTGTTTGTGTCGGCCACTACGGTCGCTAATCTTACTCACACAGCTACCTCATTGCGCCTCTTTTTTTCTTTGCGTCATGTGCTGTTTGGGGAGGGTTTTTTGGAAGGGACATCCTACGTGACACTGCAGTGCCACTCCTAGATGGGCCCGGTGTTTGTGTCGGCCACTAGGGTCGCTAATCTTACTCACACAGCTACCTCATTGCGCCTCTTTTTTTCTTTGCGTCATGTGCTGTTTGGGGAGGGTTTTTTGGAAGGGACATCCTGCGTGACACTGCAGTGCCACTCCTAAATGGGCCCGGTGTTTGTGTCGGCCACTACGGTCGCTAATCTTACTCACACAGCTACCTCATTGCGCCTCTTTTTTTCTTTGCGTCATGTGCTGTTTGGGGAGGGTTTTTTGGAAGGGACATCCTACGTGACACTGCAGTGCCACTCCTAGATGGGCCCGGTGTTTGTGTCGGCCACTAGGGTCGCTAATCTTACTCACACAGCTACCTCATTGCGCCTCTTTTTTTCTTTGCGTCATGTGCTGTTTGGGGAGGGTTTTTTGGAAGGGACATCCTGCGTGACACTGCAGTGCCACTCCTAAATGGGCCCGGTGTTTGTGTCGGCCACTAGGGTCGCTAATCTTACTCACACAGATACCTCATTGCGCCTCTTTTTTTCTTTGCGTCATGTGCTGTTTGGGGAGGGTTTTTTGGAAGGGACATCCTGCGTGACACTGCAGTGCCACTCCTAGATGGGCCAGGTGTTTGTGTCGGCCACTAGGGTCGCTTAGCTTAGTCATCCAGCGACCTCGGTGCAAATTTTAGGACTAAAAATAATATTGTGAGGTGTGAGGTATTCAGAATAGACTGAAAATGAGTGGAAATTATGGTTTTTGAGGTTAATAATAATATGGGATCAAAATGACCCCCAAATTCTATGATTTAAGCTGTTTTTTAGGGTTTTTTGAAAAAAACACCCGAATCCAAATCACACCCGAATCTGACAAAAAAAATTCGGTGAGGTTTTGCCAAAACGCGGTTGAACCCAAAACACGGCCGCGGAACCGAACCCAAAACCAAAACACAAAACCCGAAAAATTTCAGGCGCTCATCACTAGTGTTTATATTGCCCTCAGGGCACCCCCCCCCCCCCAGCGCCCGGCACCCATCAGTGACCGGAGTGTGAGGTGTACATGAGGAGCAATGGCGCACAGCTGCAGTGCTGTGCGCTACCTTGGTGAAGACTGAAGTCTTCTGCCGCCGATTTTCCGGACCATCTTCTTGCTTCTGGCTCTGTAAAGGGGACGGCGGCGCGGCTCCGGGAACGAACACCAAGGACGGGTCCTGCGGTCGATCCCTCTGGAGCTAATGGTGTCCAGTAGCCTAAGAAGCCCAAGCTAGCTGCAAGCAGGTAGGTTCGCTTCTTCTCCCCTTAGTCCCTCGATGCAGTGAGCCTGTTGCCAGCAGGTCTCACTGTAAAATAAAAAACCTAAAATATACTTTCTTTCTAGGAGCTCATGAGAGCCCCTAGTGTGCATCCAGCTCGGCCGGGCACAGAAATCTAACTGAGGTCTGGAGGAGGGTCATAGTGGGAGGAGCCATTGCACACCAGATAGTACCTAATCTTTCTTTTAGAGTGCCCAGTCTCCTGCGGAGCCCGTCTATTCCCCATGGTCCTTACGGAGTTCCCAGCATCCACTAGGACGTCAGAGAAATGTGTTTTAAATTATATAAAAAGGTGAAAGCAGGTATATGGGGTGGTAAGTTTAGCTTGATCACTTATCTGGTTTATATATGCAATGATATTTCAGCCTTCATTTGGATTCAGTACATGGAAATTAAAAACAGCAAAACATAGTGTGTACCATTCATAAAACATATCGCATAACACTGTCTGAATCAGAGCGGCATCATTAGGGATTTAGCAAGTTCCCACTAGTAAATACTTCTTAGCAACATCAGTGTAAAATTTAAAAACATAAATTTAATACAATAACATAAGATTGGCTGAATAACACACGTACAAGAATTAAAAACATATAGAGCTTATCTGTCCATAAATTGGATATCTGCAAAGCGTCCCAACACGTTTCGTCCGTCAGTGTCTGGACTTCATCAAGGGGATCAGACACTGATGGGCGAAACTTACCACCCCATATACCTGCTTTCACCTTTTTATATACTTTAAAACACATTTTGGCGCTTGTGTTCTCTTCTTCCTATATTCACTGTATGTGTCTAACAAACACATTTTTCTGCTTCACAAGCTGCAACTCAAAGAAAAATTGAGGAGTGTTATGTGTCAACTCTAGGTGTTTATACGTCATTATATAAATTTAGTACCGCAAACAGTACCTAAGCGCCGGCTCCTTCGCTTCTCTCTCTCTCTATATATATATATATATATATATATATATTCTGTATACATACATACACGTACACCGCGGCGGAAACCCCCATGACTAAATCCTACGTTTGCCACTGCAAACTATTACTAGAGAGACCGCGAGGAGACGCATTTCAACAAATTCACTACCCATGTCACAAACTATTACCATTAGTAACCTTGTGGCGACTGAAGCGGAGCGAGCCACCGAGCCCTAAATGCGGTGAGCGAAGCAAACCCACAAGAGGATTCATTTCAACAAATTTACTATCCATGTCACAACTATTACCATTAGTAACCTTGTGGCAAGTGCAAACCACCAAGCCCTAAACGTGGTGAGCGAAGCGAGCCCGCAAGGGGATGCATTTCAACAAATTTGGGCAATTTTTTTTTTAAAAGCACAATATAACAGCCCATTTTTTGTCGACCTTTTGACCCTGTCAACCTTTTGACCCTTTTGTCTGTCAACTGTTTGCCTGTCGACCTTTTGACCCTGTCGACCTTTTGACTGTCGACTGTATTGTGTAGACCTAATGACTGTCTGTCTTTTTAATGTCTGTCTTCTGTCTCACACCCCCTGGTGCACGCAGCAGAGGGGGCCTCAACTTAGGAACCAAAATCAGACCATAGTAACAAAGTAACATAGTTGGTGAGGTTGAAAAAGACTAGTAGTCTATCCAGTTCAACCTGAGTTATATTGCATTCCCTATTCTATTTAGGTTAAAAGCCTATATCCTCGTATATCTTTTTCCATTAGGAATTTGTCTTACCCATTTTTAAACGCATTGACTGAGTCCGCCATTACAACCTTCTCTGGCAGTGTATTCCATATTCGTATTGCCCTTACTGTGAAGAATCCCTTCCTGCGCTGAGTATGAAATTTCCTTTCCTCAAGCCTTAGCGGGTGTCTGCGTGTTTTATGTAGAGGTCTCTTAATAAACAAATCACCTGATAACTCTGCATATTGCCTCTTTATATTTTTGTAAATATTAATCATATCTCCTCTTTGTTGTCTCATTTCTAATGTAAACATATCTAACCTAGAAAGCCTCTCCTCATAGTCCAGTGTCTCCAACCCCTTAATCAATTTGGTATCTCGCCTCCGAACCTTTTCAAGTTCTAATATGTCTTTTTTATAGTGTGGTGCCCAGAACTGTACACAATACTCAAGATGCGGCCGTACCGATGATTTGTACAGTGGCAGGATTACACTCTAATCCCTTGTCTCAATTCCCTTTTTAATGCATGCTAACACCTTATTTGCCTTTGTTGCTGCACTTTGACATTGTGTGTTGCCGCAAAATCTACTATCAATAAACACCCCCAAATCTGTTTCTAATACAGTTTCCCCTATTTTTCCCCCATTGAATTGGTAAATTGAATGTATATTCTTAGTCCCAAAGTGCATAACTTTAAATTTTTCCACATTAAACCTCATACACCATTTAATTGCCCAAACTTCCAGTTTAAATAAATCGTTCTGAAGAGACTCCACATCCACATCTGATTTGATTACCCTACATATTTTAGTATCGTCTGCAAAAATTGACACTGTGCTTTTTAGTTCTTCTCCTAAATCAGGGGTAGAGAATGTCCGGCCCGCGGGCCATATACGGCCCGCATAGACACTTTGCCTGGCCCGCCCAGCCACAGTATCGCAGCTGCATAGCCACTTTGCTGCCCAGCCACAGTACCGCCAGAGAGGTGGGAGACGGCATACAATGGAGGGGACAGAGGAGGACCCAGGGTAACCTGGCAACTGCGCGCGGGGTGGGGGTGTGTGCCACTGCTGTGGGTCACATAGAGGATGGAGGTCAGGAGGAGGGGCAATGGGAGCCTCCCCTGTCATCTCTCCCTGCTCTTCATCCTCGTTCCTCTCATCCTTCTGAGTGCAGAGGACTGGATGAGTGTTGAGGGGGAGGCGGTGCGATCGCGGCTAGGAGGAACTGCACTGAGCCACGCTGCCATCAATGTGTGTGGTAATATGAATTTGGCTCACACTGTGTTGGGTAATGTGAATTTTGGCTCATACTGTGTGGGGCAATGTGAATTTGGCTCATACTGTGTGGTGTAATGTGAATTTGGATTATACTGTGTGGTGTAATGTGAATTTGGCTCATACTGTGTGGCGTAATGTGAATTTCGGCTCATACTGTGTGGCGTAATGTACATTTTGGCTTATACTGTGTGGAGTAATGTGAATTTGGCTCTTACTCTATGGCGCAATGTGAATTTGGCTTATACTGTGTGGTGCAATGTAAATTTGGCTCATACTGTGTGGGGCAATGTGAATTTCAGCTCATACTGTGTGGCGCAATGTGAATTTCAGCTCATACTCTGTGGCGCAATGTGGATTTCAGCTCATACTGTGTGGCGTAATGTGAATTTGGCTGATACTGTGTGGCGTAATGTGAATTTGGCTGATACTGTGTGGCGTAATGTGAATTTTGACTCATACTGTGTGGTGCAATGTGAATTTCGCTCATACTGTGTGGTGTAATGTGAATTTGGATTATACTGTGTGGGGTAATGTACATTTCGGCTCATACTGTGTGGGGTAATGTGAATTTGGCTCATACTGTGTGGTGTAATGTGAATTTGGCTCATACTGTGTGGCGTAATGTGAATTTCGGCTCATACTGTGTGGCGTAATGTACATTTTGGCTTATACTGTGTGGCATAATGTGAATTTGGCTCTTACTCTATGGCACAATGTGAATTTGGCTTATACTGTGTGGTGCAATGTAAATTTGGCTCATACTGTGTGGGGCAATGTGAATTTCAGCTCATACTGTGTGGCGCAATGTGAATTTCAGCTCATACTCTGTGGCGCAATGTGGATTTCAGCTCATACTGTGTGGCGTAATGTGAATTTGGCTGATACTGTGTGGCGTAATGTGAATTTGGCTGATAGTGTGTGGCGTAATGTGAATTTTGACTCATACTGTGTGGTGCAATGTGAATTTCAGCTAATACCATGTGGCGTAATGTGTATTTCAGCTCATACAGTGTGGCGTAATAAGAATTTCAGCTCATACTGTGTGGCATAATTTGAATTTGGCTCATACTGTGTGGTGTAACATGTATTTTGGCTCAATATAGCTAATTTTTAAGTTGATCAATTTTGTATGGCCCCCGAAGGATTTTATAAATGTCCAAATGGCCCGTGTTAGAAAAAAGGTTCCCCACCCCTGTCCTACATCATTAATAACTATATTAAATAATAGTGGCCCCAGCACAGAACCCACTAATTACTTTAGCCCAGGTTGGAAATCATCCCATTAATCACCACTCGCTGTTCCCTGTTATCAAGCCAATTACTCACCCATTACAGCCGTGAACTACCGTACTGTACTGTGTCTGCTGCTAATATAGACTGGTTGATAAAGAGATGTAGTAGTATGTATGTATAAAGAAGAAAGAAAAAAAAACCACGGGTAGGTGGTATACAATTATGGACGGACTGCCGAGTGCCGACACAGAGGTAGCTACAGCCGTGGACTACCGTACTGTACTGTGTCTGCTGCTAATATAGACTGGTTGATAAAGAGATGTAGTAGTATGTATGTATAAAGAAGAAAGAAAAAAAAACCACGGGTAGGTGGTATACAATTATGGACGGACTGCCGAGTGCCGACACAGAGGTAGCTACAGCCGTGGACTACCGTACTGTACTGTGTCTGCTGCTAATATAGACTGGTTGATAAAGAGATGTAGTAGTATGTATGTATAAAGAAGAAAGAAAAAAAAAACACGGGTAGGTGGTATACAATTATGGACGGACTGCCGAGTGCCGACACAGAGGTAGCTACAGCCGTGAACTACCGTACTGTACTGTGTCTGCTGCTAATATAGACTGGTTGATAAAGAGATGTAGTAGTATGTATGTATAAAGAAGAAAGAAAAAAAAACCACGGGTAGGTGGTATACAATTATGGACGGACTGCCGAGTGCCGACACAGAGGTAGCTACAGCCGTGGACTACCGTACTGTACTGTGTCTGCTGCTAATATAGACTGGTTGATAAAGAGATGTAGTAGTATGTATGTATAAAGAAGAAAGAAAAAAAAAACACGGGTAGGTGGTATACAATTATGGACGGACTGCCGAGTGCCGACACAGAGGTAGCTACAGCCGTGAACTACCGTACTGTACTGTGTCTGCTGCTAATATAGACTGGTTGATAAAGAGATGTAGTAGTATGTATGTATAAAGAAGAAAGAAAAAAAAACCACGGGTAGGTGGTATACAATTATGGATGGACTGCCGAGTGCCGACACAGAGGTAGCTACAGCCGTGAACTACCGTACTGTGTCTGCTGCGACTGGATGATAAATAATGATATAAAAAATATATATATATCACTACTGCAGCCGGACAGGTATATATTATATAATGACGGACCTGCTGGACACTGTCTGTCAGCAGAATGAGTTTTTTATAGAATAAAAAAAAAAACACCACACAAGTGAAGTCACACGACGAGTGTTTAACTTTTTCAGGCAATCACAATATAGTAGACTACTAACTATACTGGTGGTCAGTGTGGTCAGGTCACTGGTCAGTCACACTGGCAGTGGCACTCCTGCAGCAAAAGTGTGCACTGTTTAATTTTAATATAATATGTACTCCTGGCTCCAGCTATAACCTATAACTGGCACTGCAGTGCTCCCCAGTCTCCCCCACAATTATAAGCTGTGTGAGCTGAGCACAGTCAGATATATATACATAGATGATGCAGCACACTGGGCTGAGCAGTGCACACAGATATGGTATGTGACTGAGTCACTGTGTGTATCGTTTTTTTCAGGCAGAGAACGGATATATTAAATAAAACAAAACTGCACTGTCTGGTGGTCACTGTGGTCAGTCACTAGTAAACTCTGCACTCTCTACACTTCTACAGTACTCCTAAGCTCCAGTAAATCAGGTCAATCTCTCCCTCTCTCTCTCTCTTCTAATCTAAATGGAGAGGACGCCAGCCACGTCCTCTCCCTATCAATCTCAATGCACGTGTGAAAATGGCGGCGACGCGCGGCTCCTTATATAGAATCCGAGTCTCGCGAGAATCCGACAGCGTCATGATGACGTTCGGGCGCGCTCGGGTTAACCGAGCAAGGAGGGAGGATCCGATTCTGCTCGGACCCGTGAAAAAAACCATGAAGTTCGGGCGGGTTCGGATTCAGAGAAACCGAACCCGCTCATCTCTAATAAACACCTTGGCTGGCAAAATAATCACAATATATAGCCCCAGAGGCTATATATGTGATAAATACCCCTGCCAGAATCCATAAAAAAGCGGGAGAAAAGTCAGCGAAAAAGGGAGCTATCTCCCTCAGCACACTGGCGCCATTTTCTCTTCACAGTGCAGCTGGAAGACAGCTCCCCAGGCTCTCCCCTGTAGTTTTCAGGCTCAAAGGGTTAAAAAGAGAGGGGGGGCACTAAATTTAGGCGCAATTTTGTATATACAAGCAGCTATTGGGGAAAATTCACTCAGTTATAGTGTTAATCCCCACATTATATAGCGCTCTGGTGTGTGCTGGCATACTCTCTCTCTGTCTCCCCAAAGGGCTTTGTGGGGTCCTGTCCTCAGTCAGAGCATTCCCTGTGTGTGTGCGGTGTGTCGGTACGGCTGTGTCGACATGTTTGATGAGGAGGCTTATGTGGTGACGGAGCAGATGCCGATAAATGTGATGTCGCCCCCTGTGGGGCCGACACCAGAGTGGATGGATAGGTGGAAGGTATTAACCGACAGGGTCAACTCCTTACATAAAAGGCTGGATGACGTAACAGCTATGGGACAGCCGGCTTTTCAGCCCGCGCCTGCCCAGGCGTCTCAAAGGCCATCAGGGGCTCAAAAACGCCCGCTCCCTCAGATGGCAGACACAGATGTCGACACGGAGTCTGACTCCAGTGTCGACGAGGTTGAGACATATACACAATCCACTAGGAACATCCGTGACTTGATCCCGGCAATAAAAAATGTGTTACACATTTCTGACTTTAACCCAAGTACCACTAAAAAAGGGTTTTATGTTTGGGGAGAAAAAGCAGGTAGTGTTTTGTTCCCCCATCAGATGAGTGAATGAAGTGTGTGAAAAAGCGTGGGTTCCCCCGATAAGAAACTGGTAATTTCTAAAAAGTTACTGATGGCGTACCCTTTCCCGCCAGAGGATAAGTTACGCTGGGAGATATCCCCTAGGGTGGATAAGGCGCTCACACGTTTGTCAAAAAAGGTGGCACTGCCGTCTTAGGATACGGCCACTTTGAAGGTACCTGTTGATAAAAAGCAGGAGGCTATCCTGAAGTCTGTATTTACACACTCAGGTACTAGACTGAGACCTGCAGATAGGGCTGCTGTAGCGTGGTCTGTGACCCTGTCAAACAGGGATACTAGTTTGCTAACATAAGAGCATATTAAAGACGTCGTCTTATATATGAGGGATGCACAGAGGGATATTTTGCCGGCTGGCATCCAGAATTAATGTAATGTCCATTCTGTCAGGAGGGTATTAGAGACCCGACACTGGACAGGTGATTCTGATTTTAAAAGGCGCATAGAGATTCTGCCTTATAAGGGTGAGGAATTGTTTGGGGATGGTCTCTGGGACCTCGTATCCACAGCAACAGCTGGGAAGAAAATTTTTTACCTCAGGTTTCCTCACAGCCTAAGAAAGCACTGTATTATCAGGTACAGTCCTTTCGGCTTCAGAAAAGCAAGCGGGTCAAAGGCGCTTCCTTTCTGCACAGAGACAAGAGAAGAGGGAAAAAGCTGCACCAGTCAGCCAGTTCCCAGAATCAAAATTCTTCCCCCGCTTCCTCTGAGTCCACCGCATGACGCGGGGGCTCCACAGGCGTAGCCAGGTACGGTGGGGGGCCGCCTCAAAAAAATTTCAGCGATCAGTGGGCTCGCTCACAGGTGGATCCCTGGTTCCTTCAAGTAGTATCTCAGGGGTACAAGCTGGAATTCGAGGCGTCTCCCCCCCGCCGTTTCCTCAAATCTGCCTTGCCGACAACTCCCTCAGGCAGGGAGGCTGTGCTAGAGGCAATTCACAAGCTGTATTCCCAGCAGGTGATAGTCAAGGTGCCCCTACTTCAACAAGGAGGGGGTTACTATTCCACACTGTTTGTGGTACCGAAACCGGATGGTTCGGTGAGACCCATTTTAAATTTGAAATCCTTGAACACATACATAAAAAATTAAAGTTCAAGATGGAATCGCTCAGGGCGGTTATTGCAAGCCTGGACGAGGGGGATTACATGGTATCCCTGGACATCAAGGATGCTTACCTGCATGTCCCCATTTACCATCCTCACCAGGCGTACCTCAGATTTGTGGTACAGGATTGCCATTACCAATTCCAGACACTGCCGTTTGGACTGTCCACGGCACCGAGGGTGTTTACCAAGGTAATGGCAGAAATGATGATACTCCTTCAAAAAAAGGGAGTTTTAATTATCCCATACTTGGACGATCTCCTTATAAAGGCGAGGTCGAAGGAGCAGTTGTTGGTCGGAGTAGCACTATCTTGGGAAGTGCTACAACAGCACGGATGGATTCTAAACATTCCAAAGTCACAGCTGGTTCCTTCCACACGCCTACTGTTCCTGGGGATGGTTCTGAACACAGAACAGAAAAAAGTGTTTCTCCCGCAGGAGAAAGCAAAGGAGCTGTCATCTCTAGTCAGAGACCTCCTGAAACCAAAACAGGTATCGGTGCATCACTGCACACGAGTCCTGGGAAAAATGGTAGCTTCATACGAAGCAATCCCATTCGGCAGGTTCCATGCAAGAACTTTTCAGTGGGACCTCTTGGACAAGTGGTCGGGATCGCATCTTCAGATGCATCGGCTGATAACCCTGTCTCCAAGGACCAGGGTGTCTCTGCTGTGGTGGCTGCAGAGTGCTCATCTTCTAGAGGGCCGCAGATTCGGCATACAGGACTGGGTCCTGGTGACCACGGATGCCAGCCTTCGAGGCTGGGGGGCAGTCACGCAGGGAAGAAATTTCCAAGGACTTTGGTCAAGTCAGAAGTCGTCCCTACACATAAATATTCTGGAACTGAGGGCCATTTACAATGCCCTAAGTCAGGCAAGGCCCCTGCTTCAAAACCAGCCGATACTGATCCAATCAGACAACATCACGGCAGTCGCCCATGTAAACCGAGAGGGCGGCACAAGAAGCAGGATGGCGATGGCAGAAGCCACAAGGATTCTCCGATGGGCGGAAAATCACGTCTTAGCACTGTCAGCAGTGTTCATTCCGGGAGTGGACAACTGGGAAGCAGACTTCCTCAGCAGACACGTCCTACACCCGGGAGAGTGGGGACTTCATCCAGAAGTCTTCCAACTGTTGGTAAACCGTTGGGAAAGGCCACAGGTGGACATGATGGCGTCCCGCCTCAACAAAAAGCTAAAGTGATATTGCGCCAGGTCAAGGGACCCTCAGGCAATAGCTGTGGACGCTCTAGTGACACCGTGTGTGTACCAGTCGGTTTATGTGTTCCCTTCTCTGCCTCTCATACCAAAGGTTCTGAGAATAATAAAAAGGCGAGGAGTAAGAACGATACTCGTGGTTCCGGATTGGCCAAGAAGAGCTTGGTACCCAGAACTTCAAGAAATGATATCAGAGGACCCATGGCCTCTACCGCTCAGACAGGATCTGCTACAGCAGGGGCCCTGTCTGTTCCAAGACTTACCGCGGCTGCGTTTGACGGCATGGCGGTTGAATTCCAGATCCTAAAGGAAAAGGGCATTCCGGAAGAAGTCATTCCTACGCTGATAAAAGCCAGGAAAGATGTAACCGCAAACCATTATCACCGTATTTGGCGAAAATATGTTGCGTGGTGTGAGGCCAGGAAGGCCCCAACAGAGGAATTTCAGCTGGGTCGTTTTCTGCACTTCCTACAGTCGGGAGTGACTATGGGCCTAAAATTGGGTTCCATTAAGGTCCAGATTTCGGCTCTGTCGATTTTCTTCCAGAAAGAACTGGCTTTCACTGCCTGAAGTTCAGACATTTGTAAAGGGAGTGCTACATATTCAGCCCCCTTTTGTGCCTCCTGTGGCACCTTGGGATCTCAACGTGGTGTTGAGTTTCCTAAAATCACATTGGTTTGAGCCACTTAAGACTGTGGATCTGAAATATCTCACGTGGAAAGTGGTCATGTTATTGGCCTTGGCTTCGGCCAGGCGTGTGTCAGAATTGGCGGCTTTGTCATGTAAAAGCCCTTATCTGATTTTCCATATGGATAGAGCAGAATTGAGGACTCGTCCCCAGTTTCTCCCTAAGATGGTATCAGCTTTTCACTTGAACCAACCTATTGTAGTGCCTGCGGCTACTAGGGACTTGGAGGATTCCAAGTTACTGGACGTAGTCAGGGCCTTGAAAATTTATGTTTCCAGGACGGCTGGAGTCAGGAAAACTGACTCGCTTTTTATCCTGTATGCACCCAACAAAATAGGTGCTCCTGCTTCTAAGCAGACTATTGCTCGCTGGATTTGTAGCACAATTCAGCTGGCGCATTCTGCGTCTGGATTGCCGCATCCTAAATCAGTGAAAGCCCATTCCACGAGGAAGGTGGGCTCATCTTGGGCGGCTGCCCGAGGGGTCTCGGCTTTACAACTTTGCCGAGCTGCAACTTGGTCAGGGGCAAACACGTTTGCTAAATTCTACAAATTTGATACCCTGGCTGAGGAGGACCTTGAGTTCTCTCATTCGGTGCTGCAGAGTCATCCGCACTCTCCCGCCCGTTTGGGAGCTTTGGTATAATCCCCATGGTCCTTACGGAGTTCCCAGCATCCACTAGGACGTCAGAGAAAATAAGATTTTACTCACCGGTAAATCTATTTCTCGTAGTCCGTAGTGGATGCTGGGCGCCCATCCCAAGTGCGGATTGTCTGCAATACTTGTATATAGTTATTGCTTAACTAAAGGGTTATTGTTGAGCCATCTGTTTAGAGGCTCAGTTATATTTCATACTGTTAACTGGGTATAGTATCACGAGTTATACGGTGTGATTGGTGTGGCTGGTATGAGTCTTACCCGGGATTCAAAATCCTTCCTTATTGTGTCAGCTCTTCCGGGCACAGTATCCTAACTGAGGTCTGGAGGAGGGTCATAGTGGGAGGAGCCAGTGCACACCAGATAGTACCTAATCTTTCTTTTAGAGTGCCCAGTCTCCTGCGGAGCCCGTCAATTTCCCATGGTCCTTACGGAGTTCCCAGCATCCACTACGGACTACGAGAAATAGATTTACCGGTGAGTAAAATCTTATTTTTGGCGCTTGTGTTCTCTTCTTCCTATATATATATTAGTGATGTGCACCGGACATTTTTCGGGTTTTGTGTTTTGGTTTTGGATTCGGTTCCGCGGCCGTGTTTTGGATTCGGACGCGTTTTGGCAAAACCTCACCGAAAATTTTTTGTCGGATTCGGGTGTGTTTTGGATTCGGGTGTTTTTTTTACAAAAAACCCTAAAAAAACAGCTTAAATCATAGAATTTGGTGGTCATTTTGATCCCATAGTTTTATTAACCTAAATAACCATAATTTCCACTCATTTCCAGTCTATTCTGAACACCTCACACCTCACAATATTATTTTTAGTCCTAAAATTTGCACCGAGGTCGCTGGATGGCTAAGCTAAGCGACCCAAGTGGCCGACACAAACACCTGGCCCATCTAGGAGTGGCACTGCAGTGTCAGGCAGGATGGCACTTTAAAAAAATTGTCCCCAAACAGCACATGATGCAAAGAAAAAAAGAGGCGCACCAAGGTCGCTGTGTGACTAAGCTAAGCGACACAAGTGGCCGACACAAATACCTGGCCCATCTAGGAGTGGCACTGCAGTGTCAGGCAGGATGGCACTTAAAAAAAATTGTCCCCAAACAGCACATGATGCAAAGAAAAATGAAAGAAAAAAGAGGTGCAAGAAGGAATTGTTCTTGGGCCCTCCCACCCACCCTTATGTTGTATAAACAAGACATGCACACTTTAACGAACCCATCATTTCAGCGACAGGGTCTGCCACACGACTGTGACTGAAATGACTGGTTGGTTTGGGCCCCCACCAAAAAAAGAAGCAATCAATCTCTCCTTGCACAAACTGGCTCTACAGAGGCAAGATGTCCACCTCATCATCATCCTCCAATTCCTCACCCCTTTCACTGTGTACATCCCCCTCCTCACAGATTATTAATTCGTCCCCACTGGAATCCACCATCTCAGGTCCCTGTGTACTTTGTGGAGGCAATTGCTGCTGGTGAATGTCTCCACGGAGGAATTGATTATAATTCATTTTGATGAACATCATCTTCTCCACATTTTCTGGAAGTAACCACGTACGCCGATTGCTGACAAGGTGAGCGGCTGCACTAAACACTCTTTCGGAGTACACACTGGAGGGAGGGCAACTTAGGTAGAATAAAGCCAGTTTGTGCAAGGGCCTCCAAATTGCCTCTTTTTCCTGCCAGTATACGTACGGACTGTCTGACGTGCCTACTTGGATGCGGTCACTCATATAATCCTCCACCATTCTTTCAATGGTGAGAGAATCATATGAAGTGACAGTAGACGACATGTCAGTAATCGTTGGCAGGTCCTTCAGTCCGGACCAGATGTCAGCACTCGCTCCAGACTGCCCTGCATCACCACCAGCGGGTGGGCTCGGAATTCTTAGCCTTTTCCCCGCACCCCCAGTTGCGGGAGAATGTGAAGGAGGAGATGTTGACGGGTCACGTTCCGCTTGACTTGACAATTTTCTCACCAGCAGGTCTTTGAACCTCTGCAGACTTGTGTCTGCCGGAAAGAGAGATCCAACGTAGGTTTTAAATCTAGGATCGAGCACGATGGCCAAAATGTAGTGCTCTGATTTCAACAGATTGACCACCCGTGAATCCTGGTTAAGCGAATTAAGGGCTCCATCCACAAGTCCCACATGCCTAGCGGAATCGCTCTGTTTTAGCTCCTCCTTCAATGTCTCCAGCTTCTTCTGCAAAAGCCTGATGAGGGGAATGACCTGACTCAGGCTGGCAGTGTCTGAACTGACTTCACGTGTGGCAAGTTCAAAGGGTTGCAGAACCTTGCACAACGTTGAAATCATTCTCCACTGCGCTTGAGTCAGGTGCATTCTCCCTCCTTTGCCTATATCGTGGGCAGATGTATAGGCTTGAATGGCCTTTTGCTGCTCCTCCATCCTCTGAAGCATATAGAGGGTTGAATTCCACCTCGTTACCACCTCTTGCTTCAGATGATGGTAGGGCAGGTTCAGGAATGTTTGGTGGTGCTCCAGTCTTCTGTACGCGGTGGCTGAATGCCGAAAGTGGCCCGCAATTCTTCGGGCCACAGACAGCATCTCTTGCACGCCCCTGTCGTTTTTTAAATAATTCTGCACCACCAAATTCAATGTATGTGCAAAACATGGGACGTGCTGGAATTTGCCCAGATGTAATGCACACACAATATTGCTGGCGTTGTCCGATGTCACAAATCCCCAGGAGAGTCCAATTGGGGTAAGCCATTCTGCGATGATCTTCCTCAGTTTCCGTAAGAGGTTGTCAGCTGTGTGCCTCTTCTGGAAAGCGGTGATACAAAGCGTAGCCTGCCTAGGAACGAGTTGGCGTTTGCGAGATGCTGCTACTGGTGCCGCCGCTGCTGTTCTTGCTGCGGGAGGCAATACATCTACCCAGTGGGCTGTCACAGTCATTTGGTCCTGAGTCTGCCCTGCTCCACTTGTCCACATGTCCATGGTTAAGTGGACATTGGGTACAACTGCATTTTTTAGGACACTGGTGAGTCTTTTTCTGAGGTCTGTGTACATTTTCGGTATCGCCTGCCTAGAAAAATGGAACCTAGATGGTATTTGGTACCGGGGACACAGTACCTCAATCAAGTATCTAGTTGCCTCTGAATTAACGGTGGATACCGGAACCACGTTTCTCACCGCCCAGGCTGCCAAGGCCTGAGTTATCTGCTTTGCAGCAGGATGACTGCTGTGATATTTCATCTTCCTCGCAAAGGACTGTTGGACAGTCAATTGCTTGGTGGAAGTAGTACAAGTGGTCTTCTGACTTCCCCTCTGGGATGACGATCGACTCCCAGCAGCTACAACAGCAGCGCCAGCAGCAGTAGGCGTTACACTCAAGGATGCATCGGAGGAATCCCAGGCAGGAGAGGACTCGTCAGACTTGCCAGTGACATGGCCTGCAGGACTATTGGCTTTCCTGGGTAAGGAGGAAATTGACACTGAGGGAATTGGTGGTGTGGTTTGTAGGAGCTTGGTTACAAGAGGAAGGGATTTAGTGGTCAGTGGACTGCTTCCGCTGTCACCCAAAGTTTTTGAACTTGTCACTGACTTATGATGAATGCGCTGCAGGTGACGTATAAGGGAGGATGTTCCGAGGTGGTTAACGCCCTTACCCCTACTTATTACAGATTGACAAAGGCAACACACGGCTTGACACCTGTTGTCCGCATTTGTGTTGAAATAATTCCACACCGAAGAGCTGATTTTTTTTTGTATTTTTACAAGGCATGTTAATGGCCATATTCGTCCCACGGAATCAGGTGTCTCCCCGGGTGCCTGACTTAAACAAACCACCTCACCATCAGAATCCTCCTTGTCAATTTCCTCCCCAGCGCCAGCAACACCCATATCCTCATCCTGGTGTACTTCAACAGTGACATCTTCAATTTGACTATCAGGAACTGGACTGCGGGTGCTCCTTCCAGCACTTGCAGGGGGCGTGCAAATGGTGGAAGGTGCAAGCTCTTCCCGTTCAGTGTTGGGAAGGTCAGGCATCGCAACCGACACAATTGGACTCTCCTTGGGTATTTGTGATTTAGAAGAACGCAGTTCTTTGCTGTGCTTTTGCCAGCTTAAGTCTTTTCATTTTTCTAGCGAGAGGATGAGTGCTTCCATCCTCATGTGAAGCTGAACCACTAGCCATGAACATAGGCCAGGGCCTCAGCCGTTCCTTGCCACTCCGTGTCGTAAATGGCATATTGGCAAGTTTACGCTTCTCCTCAGACGCTTTTTTTTTTATTTTTGGGTCATTTTACTGAACTTTTGTTTTTTGGATTTTACATGCTCTCTAATATGACATTGGGCATCAGCCTTTGCAGATGACGTTGATGGCATTTCATCATCTCGGCCATGACTAGTGGCAGAAGCTTCAGCACGAGGTGGAAGTGGATCTTGGTCTTTCCCTATTTTAACCTCCACATTTTTGTTCTCCATTTTTTAATGTGTGGAATTATATGCCAGTAACTATCAATAGCAATGGCCTACTACTATATATACTGCGCACAACTGAAATGCACAACAGGTATGGATGGATAGTATACTTGACGACACAGAGGTAATTAGAGCAGTGGCCTTCCGTACCGTACTGCTATATATAGTATACTAGTGGTCACTGTGTCAGCAAACTGCAAAACTAAAATGCACCACAGGTATAGAATGTAGATGGATAGTATACTTAATGACGACACAGAGGTAGGTACAGCAGTGGCCTTCCGTACCGTACTGCTATATATAGTATACTGGTGGTCACTGTGTCAGCAAACTGCAAAACTAAAATGCACCACAGGTATAGAATGTAGATGGATAGTATACTTAATGACGACACAGAGGTAGGTACAGCAGTGGCCTTCCGTACCGTACTGCTATATATAGTATACTGGTGGTCACTGTGTCAGCAAACTGCAAAACTAAAATGCACCACTGGTATAGAATGTAGATGGATAGTATACTTAATGACGACACAGAGGTAGGTACAGCAGTGGCCTTCCGTACTGCTATATATAGTATACTGGTGGTCACTGTGTCAGCAAACTGCAAAACTAAAATGCACCACAGGTATAGAATGTAGATGGATAGTATACTTAATGACGACACAGAGGTAGGTACAGCAGTGGCCTTCCGTACCGTACTGCTATATATAGTATACTGGTGGTCACTGTGTCAGCAAACTGCAAAAACTAAAATGCACCACAGGTATAGAATGTAGATGGATAGTATACTTAATGACGACACAGAGGTAGGTACAGCAGTGGCCTTCCGTACCGTATTGCTATATATAGTATACTGGTGGTCACTGTGTCAGCAAACTGCAAAACTAAAATGCACCACAGGTATAGAATGTAGATGGATAGTATACTTAATGACGACACAGAGGTAGGTACAGCAGTGGCCTTCCATACCGTACTGCTATATATAGTATACTGGTGGTCACTGTGTCAGCAAACTGCAAAACTAAAATGCACCACAGGCATAGAATGTAGATGGATAGTATACTTAATGACGACACAGAGGTAGGTACAGCAGTGGCCTTCCGTACCGTACTGCTATATATAGTATACTGGTGGTCACTGTGTCTGCAAACTGCAAAATTAAAATGCACCACAGGTATAGAATGTAGATGGATAGTATACTTAATGACAACACAGAGGTAGGTACAGCAGTGGCCTTCCGTACCGTACTGCTATATATAGTATACTGGTGGTCACTGTGTCAGCAAACTGCAAAACTAAAATGCACCACAGGTATAGAATGTAGATGGATAGTATACTTAATGACGACACAGAGGTAGGTACAGCAGTGGCCTTCCGTACCGTACTGCTATATATAGTATACTGGTGGTCACTGTGTCAGCAAACTGCAAAACTAAAATGCACCACAGGTATAGAATGTAGATGGATAGTATACTTAATGATGACATAGAGGTAGGTACAGCAGTGGCCTTCCGTACCGTACTGCTATATATAGTATACTGGTGGTCACTGTGTCAGCAAACTGCAAAACTAAAATGCACCACAGGTATAGAATGTAGATGGATAGTATACTTAATGACGACACAGAGGTAGGTACAGCAGTGGCCTTCCGTACCGTACTGCTATATATAGTATACTGGTGGTCACTGTGTCAGCAAACTGCAAAACTAAAATGCACCACAGGTATAGAATGTAGATGGATAGTATACTTAATGACGACACAGAGGTAGGTACAGCAGTGGCCTTCCGTACCGTACTGCTATATATAGTATACTGGTGGTCACTGTGTCAGCAAACTGCAAAACTAAAATGCACCACAGGTATAGAATGTAGATGGATAGTATACTTAATGACGACACAGAGGTAGGTACAGCAGTGGCCTTCCGTACCATACTGCTATATATAGTATACTGGTGGTCACTGTGTCAGCAAACTGCAAAACTAAAATGCACCACAGGTATAGAATGTAGATGGATAGTATACTTAATGACGACACAGAGGTAGGTACAGCAGTGGCCTTCTGTACCGTACTGCTATATATAGTATACTGGTGGTCACTGTGTCAGCAAACTGCAAAACTAAAATGCACCACAGGTATAGAATGTAGATGGATAGTATACTTAATGACGACACAGAGGTAGGTACAGCAGTGGCCTTCCGTACCGCACTGCTATATATACTGGTGGTCACTGTGTCAGCAAACTGCACAACTGAAATGCACCACAGGTATAGAATCTAGATGGATAGTATACTTAATGACGACACAGAGGTAGGTACAGCAGTGGCCTACTGTACCGTAATGCTATATATTATATACTGGTGGTCACTGTGTCAGCAAAACTCTGCACTGTACTCCTCCTATATAATATTATACTGGTGGTCCCCAGTCCCCACAATAAAGCAGCACACTGAGCACAGATATGGAGTGTTTTTCAGGCAGACAACGTATACTGGTGGTCACTGTCAGCAAAACTCTGCACTGTACTCCTGCTATATAATACAGCTGCTCCCCAGTCCCCACAATTAAGCAGTGTGAGCACAGATATATGCAGCACACTGAGCACAGATATGGAGCGTTTTTTTCAGGCCGAGAACGGATAACTGGTGGTCACTGATCAGCAAAACTTTGCACTGTACTCCTCCTATATTATACAGTTGCTCCCCTGCCCTCCCCACAATTAAACAATAGTGCACAATCAAGTTCAACAATAACGGAGAGGACGCCAGCCACGTCCTCTCCCTAACATTTCCAATGCACGAGTGAAAATGGCGGCGACGCGCGGCTGCTTATATAGAATTCGAATCTCGCGAGAATCCGACAGCGGGATGATGACGTTCGGGCGCGCTCGGGTTAACCGAGCCATACGGGAGAATCCGAGTATGCCTCGGACCCGTGTAAAAAGGGTGAAGTTCGGGGGGGTTCGGTTTCCGAGAAACCGAACCCGCTCATCACTAATATATATATACACTGCTCAAAAAAATAAAGGGAACACTTAAACAACACAATGTAACTCCAAGTCAATCACACTTCTGTGAAATCAGACTGTCCACTTAGGAAGCAACACTGATTGACAATCAATTTCACATGCTGTTGTGCAAATGGAATAGACAACAGGTGGAAATTATAGGCAATTAGCAAGACACCCCCAATAAAGGAGTTGTTCTGCAGGTGGTGACCACAGACCACTTCTCAGCTCCTATGCTTTCTGGCTGATGTTTTGGTCACTTTTGAAAGCTGGCGGTGCTTTCACTCTAGTGGTAGCATGAGATGGAGTCTACAACCCACACAAGTGGCTCAGGTAGTGCAGCTCATCCAGGATGGCACATCAATGCGAGCTGTGGCAAGAAGGTTTGCTGTGTCTGTCAGCGTAGTGTCCAGAGCATGGAGGCGCTACCAGAAGACAGGCCAGTACATCAGGAGACGTGGAGAAGGCCGTAGGAGGGCAACAACCCAGCAGCAGGACCGCTACCTCCGCCTTTGTGCAAGGAGGAACAGGAGGAGCACTGCCAGAGCCCTGTAAAATGACCTCCAGCAAGCCACAAATGTGCATGTGTCTACTCAAACGATCAGAAACAGACTCCAACAGGGTGGTATCAGGGCCCGACGGCCACAGGTGGGGGTTGTGCTTACAGCCCAACACCGTGCAGGACATTTGGCATTTGCCAGAGAACACCAAGATTGGCAAATTCGCCACTGGCGCCCTGTGCTCTTCACAGATGAAAGCAGGTTCTCACTGAGCACCTGTGACAGATGTGACAGAGTTTGGAGACGCCAAGGAGAACGTTCTGCTGCCTGCAACATCCTCCAGCAAGACCAGTTTGGCAGTTGGTCAGTAATGGTGTGGGGTTGCATTTTTGGGGGGGGCCGCACAGCCCTCCATGTGCTCGCCAGAGGTAGCCTGACTGCCATTAGGTACCGAGATGAGATCCTCAGACCCCTTGTGAGACCATATGCTGGTGCGGTTGGCCCTGGGTTCCTCCTAAAGCAAGACAATGCTAGACCTCATGTGGCTGGAGTGTGTCAGCAGTTCCTGCAAGATGAAGGCATTGATGCTATGGACTGGCCTGCCGTTCCCCAGACCTGAATCCAATTGAACACATCTGGGACATCATGTCTCGCTCCATCCACCAACGCCACGTTGCACCACAGACTTTCCAGGAGTTGGCGGATGCTTTAGTCCAGGTCTGGGAGGAGATCCCTCAGGAGACCATCCGCCACCTCATCAGGAGCATGCCCAGCTATTGTAGGGAGGTCATAGAGGCACGTGGAGGACACACACACTACTGAGCCTCATTTTGACTTGTTTTAAGGACATTACATCAAAGTTGGATCAGCCTGTAGTGTGTTTTTCCACTTTAATTTTGAGTGTGACTCCAAATCCAGACCTCCATGGGTTAATAAATTTGATTGCCATTGATAATTTTTGTGTGATTTTGTTGTCAGCACATTCAACTATGTAAAGAACAAAGTATTTAATAAGAATATTTCATTCATTCAGATCTAGGACGTGTTAAGTGTTCCCTTTATTTTTTTGAGCAGTATATATATATATATATATATATATATATATATATATATATAGTGTGTGTATATATATATATATATATGTATATATATATATATATATATGTGTGTAAATCGACAATATCTTTATCTTGCACGCAAAGAAGAAGCAGCACTACAAGAGAGATCTCCGTTGCCGAATTTCAAAAATACATAAAGCAAAAACACAATTCCTGAGTGCGCTATATTGATTGAATAAAATTAACAAGAATTCTTCCTAGAAGACCCAAGTGGAAGAATTCTTGTTAATTTTATTCAATCAATATAGCGCACTCAGGAATTGTGTTTATATATATATATATATATATATGTATATAAAGTAAGTAAAGTAAATACAGTTAATATTTATATTCTGTTCCTGTGCTTAACTATTCTCAGGAGCGTGCGATCTTCTGCAAACTAACACCGGAATATTGCTCTTAAAATACCCTACAGCTGGATACCAAACACCACCTTATAACCTAGTTCTGTCCCATCCTATCCTGTAAAGGTGAATCCCTTTGTTCTTATACCATTTAAACAAGTGTAACTCGCTGGTGTGGTGCAGGGAGACTATGTGTACATTGAGCACTATTTGGATTAAATGTGTAATATGTTTTTATGGCTTTTCCATGCGATTACAAACACTACCGTAATTACTCTTACCACGCGCTAATACGCAGGACCGCGGGACCGACCATATGCAAATTGCGAATATGCGCATGCATGGCAGAACAAGTACGCGCACGAAGGCCATCTGTTTGTAGTTTGTACGTGACGTGTGTACTGCAATATTTTTCGACTTCGACAGTCCACTCTTTATAAGTCATCAATAACTGCCACTAACTAATCAATAAACAGATAAATATTACCTATACAATATATACAGAAGCTTGGATGATCGGGGGAGAGTTGTAGGTGGGAAAAGTATAACCTAGTGGGATAGTAAAAAGGATGTATGTATGAATCCATGCCTGAGGGGCATGTATCATTGTGCCGTATATGTTCTAAATAAGCTTTGAGGTATTGCGAAGTATACATTAAATCCTTCTCATCCCGTATTAAGGGTCTGTAAACGGGCAAACAAACACTACCAAGCTCTTTTTGGCTTCTTATTCCAACAAATGGGGAGCACATTTAGTTGATGATACATGGAGGGGGAACATATGTGAATGCTATATGTGTATAACACCTGTCGACTATGTGTGCCATTAACTGGAGGTTGCAGAGATGAATAGAAGACACATATATAAAAATACATTCACATAAACATTTTGGGTAGGGTTGACGTCTTTTCCGGTTGGATGTATCTGGGCAGAGGGGGGAAAAGAGAAAAACGGGTGAAAGAAAAAGGCCATGAAATTCATTTTTACAATCCTTATCAGATCACAGTTTCTATTGAGGGGTCATATATTAAATCTGCTGCTGTAACAGCGCCCTCGCTCCTTAGACTCATCAAATTTGTACTGCGTTAGAATTCGAACACACCTAAATATCAGACCAATAATTATGATGACTCCCAGGATACAAAGGAGAAACGTCCCCACACTCATAATGACATTTTGAGCCCACTCTCCTAACCCTGAGAACCATTTGCGTGGGTTCAACCATGAGACCCAGCCGGTCAGTTCATTACCTACAGTCGCTAAGGTAAGGTTGTGCTTCCCCTGAACTCCCACTTCAACTGTAAGATCTCGTCCATCCTCTGATCGATGATCTCCGTGGGGTCATCAGTGCTGTTCGTAATATACGTACAGCACTTCACACCATATTGAGTTGCCAGGGTAACACAGTACCCACCTGTCACGGCTGTGACGTAATTAAGGACCATCCTGTGCTGGATCAGTTCCTTCTTGTAGGCTTGTAACTCCCTTCCTGTATACCTGAAGGTGTCATCATACATCTCGGTGATAGTGTCTATCAAGTTCGCTATCGCATGGATGTACCTATAATTTATAGTTCCTCTGGCAGTACGGGTGATATCTAATGCGAGAAGGAACTGAATCCCGGTGGATTCATGGATCAAATCAGAGGCTGCGTGCTCTGCCCTATCTATTAGGTGTCTCTTGATGATATGTTCACAGTGGGTATGAGTATAAGGAGACTGAGCGCTGCGGTGAACGTCTTTCATTTTGTCGTGGGTTATGGTCATGACCTCTGGTAGTACTCTCCCAATATAACACAATCCCTCAGAGCTCAGAGTGAGCCACTTGTACGCTTTCCTCCCACATATGAAATAGGCATCATCTGGGAGAACATAGGGGACAAAATGTAACATCACCATATTGCAAACTTTCCATGTAAAGAAACCAATCCCTAGTTCTCTCATTTGCTCTGTACAAGTATCGGGCTGGATGATATGGGCACAATACCCCTGCGATACTTTTCCAACCCACATGGTCTTGCTTCCACGTGTATACTTATACCAAAAATACCTCCCACTGTTGGCTATCTTGCGTACAAGTTCAGAGTCAATAGGTATCCCATCAGCTCTGTGTGAAAAAGTCATTGTCTGGTTATTCCAAGTCACTTCCCAATTTCCTGGTTTTCGGAAATTGGAAATATTAAAACACAACAGGGACCTATCTATATGATACTGGTGGAGCTTCAAGCTAGGGGGCCTAGATATATTGAATTTCTTGTCCACCGGTCCCCCACCCCGTAATTCGAGTACCTCATCTATTGCTAATGGGTATGGTACTAATCCTGACTTACTCTGTCCTTGAGGTACTTGTGAGCACACCCAACATTCTGTCTGGTTTAAGACCTTACCCACTAATTAGTGGTAATCACTCAACGGATGGCGGTCCATGCCGATATTAATGTTGGACTGACATCTCTGGATGCACCCATCTTCGACTATGTTCTCACAATTCCTGCAAATACAATATTCATCAGACAATAACCCTTCACATTGCCTCCGAGCTCCATGACTACCAGAGCGCTTACTGATACCAGCCTTTACTCGAGTGATGTGCTGCTCCTGAGATCCTACAAATTTGTACTCGCCAGCAGAACCCATTCCAGATCCTTGCTCGACCTCTCTGGGACCCTCACCAAAACAAATTGTCCTGATCAAAAACAGTATTACTAGCAGAACCCGAAACGCAGTCTCTTGTGATAGATCCATTTCGTTAGGGGAAAGAAGAAAAAATAAGGAGGAGAAAAGAAAGGAAAATATAGGGGGGGGTGAAAAAAGAAAGTGGTGCGACAACCGTCCTTGATCTTGTTGCTCTCCGCGCTCAGGTGCCGTTCAACAGTCCTGCCTCTCAACTTCCCTGAAACAAACACTCTAGTGATACGAGGTTCTCTTCACCTTGCTCTTTGTCACAAGTTTTCTCCGGGTCAGCGACCTTCTTGCAGTGGGACGAGTGGACCAAAGTCTCTCTTTCGGCGACCTTTAATGCTGTAGTGCTGGTTAACAAGACTTGGTACGGTCCTTCCCACCTGTCTATGAGGCAACCTGAGCGTAAGAAATTTTGAATCTTCACATAATCCCCAGGCTCAATGTCATGACAATCACTGTTCGGTAGGTCAGGAATCACCAGCTTTAGATTTCTTTGTTGATTTCTCAGCTGCTGGCTCATCCTAACCAAATATTTCATAGTTATTTCATTATTGCATTTCAAATCATCCTGGGGGTCTATCATTACATGAGGTTGTCGACCAAAAAGAATTTCAAAGGGGGATAAGGTAAGCGGTGACCTGGGAGTGGTTCTGATGCTGTACAACACTAATGGCAAAGCTTCCGGCCACAGCAATCCAGTTTCAGCCATCACTTTGCTCAGCTTGTTCTTAATACTGCTGTTCACTCTCTCTACCTTCGCACTCGCCTGTGGTCGGTACGGAGTATGTAGCTTGCTATTAATTCCCATCAGTTTGCACATGACCTGAAAGACTTCACCTGCAAAATGGGTACCCCTATCACTTTCAATCATTCTAGGGATATCATATCTACATACAAATTCCTGCACAATTTTCTTTGCAGTGAACGTAGCAGTATTTGTGGCAGCAGGGAATGCTTCTACCCAGTTGGAAAACACATCGATACATACTAACACATATTTCAAATTCCTACAGGGTGATAACTGTATGAAGTCGATTTGTATTACCCGAAAAGGTCCGTCTGTAGGAGGGATATGGGATGGCTCTGTTGGTATTGTCTTACCAATATTCTTCCTCAAGCAAGTAAAACATGTCATTGCTCTCTTACCTGCATGAGAAGAGAATCCTGGCGCACACCAGTAGGCTCTTACCAGCTTGCACATACCTTCTTTACCTAGATGAGTCAGACCGTGTGCCGCCTCAGCTAGGCTTGGGAGATATGTTCTGGGGGCCACTGGCTTACCGTGTCCACCTGTCCAAAGTCCTGAGGACTCCTGACCATACCCCTTCAACTTCCAGACTGCCTTTTCCTGTAGGGAACACAAATTTTGCATTTCAATTTACTATCGTGTGTTATCAGTTGTGTGAAGTAAACCGTCTCTAGATGAGAGAAGAGAGGGGAATAATAGTAAAAAAAAGAAAATGTCAGGTTTGGCATTCACCAACAGGCTGTCACACCATCATGCATATCAGTGTCTGTACACAGTCTCCCTTCACCAGTATTCTCATTCTCCACCCTTTGTGCATGACCAGGCACATTGCAGTAATACTGGTGTCATTGTGCTGGTGAGATATACTGGATTTGGGCAGAACTCTGACCGACCAAGTAGGCATATGGCGTTTGAACTGTAATCGGGTCCATGTATTGTACCCTCCTGTCGGTGAACGTAAGAGATGAGGAGGAAACTTTGAAGAAAAATCACATAGAGGTTAGTAACAGATAAGTTTGTAGAGGCAAAGAGGATTTTATAAAATTTGACAACTGGATTGGGCACTATGGGGAATGACTTTTCTACTAGGTCTATACCCCTAATAAAATTATATGTGTCGTATCTCTACTGGGACTATCCCAGCCATCAATCCATTGTCCTGTCCATCCTAAGTTTATGGGGA